>NC_079216.1:49218648-49518648 GCF_029633865.1 Lampris incognitus
GGGGAGCGATGTGGGCGCTTCGCAAAGCCCCCTCCGTTTCCATAGAAGCATGCACCAGCAATCAAAAATGTGGCTCAGTCATAAAGGGGAATAGCCAAGCAACCAGACTGGGCTATGACAGGAAATAGATTGACATTTTTGGTCAAACACACATTATTACAGTTCTTTCATAAAACCCAGTCCAGGCTATGCTGTGCTGACAAGAGACACGTTTGTAAAACAAAATTACAAACAGACATTTCCTCACACTAAACAGACAGCACCCCATGTTGATTTGTCAGACTGTGATCCAGAAACACTGTGCCACCGTGTCACATCACATAGCCTGCGCCATGTCCCAATAATGTCTTCACTGACCCCAAGCTGCTGAATCTGTGGTTACTGTGGTGTGTACTACTAAGAGAACACATGAGCTATGAACACAGAAATGACAATGCTCGGGGGATGTCAACTAACATCATGTTGACATTAAAACAATTTTGGGGGGGCGGCATTTTAGTCGATTTATTAGACGGGACATTTGAGATACACAGAAAAGACTGAGGCAAGTGAGACGGAGAAGACGCGCAGCAAAGGCACTGAGACTGGATTCACATTGGTCGAGCTATTGCAACTAACTATTGCAACATTGAAAAGCACGAGCATTTTCTTAACGTTTCCCTTACTTCATTCGTACACCGAACTGCATAGGTTAGCCTACATTTTACACAATACCGCTTAACCTTCAATCAAATTCCACTGTCCATCTGTCTCCTGCCACAGAGCGCACCTGTTCTCACTTGACAAATGATAAAGACCTAATCTCTGCTTTATACATCCAAAATGAAGCTTCTGTTTACTGAGCCTGTAATCCGTGATTGTGCATGGTGCACGTTTTGAGACCATTTCTGTTAACCTCGGTGCAGTCTGTGTACTGACTGACATCTCTGCATCTCTATTTGTGATCATGCTAAAAGACCGCTGATAACTAGATCATTTGGCATTTCTATTTATTATTCACAGTGAAGTCTTCTAACCGCATTGCTTGGTAAATTGAGTCCCCTCCTTCCTTGCCTTTCTTCCTGTAACTTCCTAACAATGAAGATTTAGAAAATTCCTGGAATGATACTGTTAACCAGCCCTCTGTATTGCACCACTCCACCTTGGTCGTATCCAAGGTGACTAAAAAAAACTCATCCATCGGGTGGACCTTACATGTATGAATATCCATCAGAAGATGGATATTTGGCTTTTTCCATGTAGATTTGCTGCAGTGTATATCGATATCTCGCAAGATGATCTCAGCCGGAAATTTGGCAATGCCCCCAACGCAAGAAACACCACGGAAAATTCAAACATTTTCTACTATTGCAATCTCCAAACTTTCACATTTCTCTTCACCCTAGGTTTATAAAAAGTGATGAGGTGCTTGGGATAAAAATCTTTGATTGCACCGTTTCTACAACTCACCACGAAAAACGTCCCTCGCTCACACAATCTGGGGGTACTTAGTAGCTCTCGGTGTATGTCAGACAGAAACTATCTGGTTTAGTCAGTCGTGTTTGAACTTTACCTGTGAATGCTGGAAGATGGATAGGAACTAAATGAATCGAACTCTCACACAAACACACACAAACACACACACACACACACACACACACACACACACACACACACACACACACACACATACACACACACACACACACACACACACACACACACACACACACACACACACACACACACACAAGAATCACTGACAGTAAACCATCAGATGGCAGACTGAAAGATCCTCTGCACACCTAACACACCTTGAAAGGGAACTCAGTTAGCGAGGATATGCTGCCCTTATTCCACTTGGTGCGATCGAGATTCATGAGCTGAGGGCCATTTGGTCAAGTTGAACAGCACTGAGAAATCAATGCAGTCTTGCGGCGCAGTGCATCTCAGCGAAGAGTTAACAGATTCACTCTTGCAAGAGGACATTAAAGCCTGGTTCCCAGTGCAGCATCTCGGCTCTAAAAATAGAAACATGCAGCAAAATGGACTGGTGCCATTCACGGTACTGCACACCAAGGCTCTGACATCCAATTACATACATGTTACATTCAGCGGAAAGGTCTGGCTGGATGTAAGGACTCGTCTCACCCGATGGGAGTGTGATTTTTACCTGCCGGATAAATGAATTCCTCAGTCATATTGCACTCCCTGAACATTTGGGTGGGCTACCGAGCATGACAGGATGGCCTAGTGTGTTCTGGTGAATAGGAATACAGAATTTAAATTGCAGATTTTTCCGACCCCCCCCTCCCCCTTTTTTAGACTACTAATCGTTCCCTAGCCTTATGAACATAACTTGCCCTTGCTGAACAGCTCCACTCTTCAAAGGACATTTTAGGGACATAGGCCTCTGTGTAGTCGGTTCAAATCAAATACACCCATATTGGAGGCAACCGGCGACAACTGACTCTTAACGAGCGTCGGTGATAAATCTTAAAAGGTTTCAATCGCGTGTCTACCGCGAATCGACTACATACAACACAAATAGAGCTTTATCAAACGATGCTTGGCGCTGGAGAGATATTCGTGGTGGATGGTCGTCTCGACATAGAAACAGGGCAGATATTGACTAATTTGTTTAAAAAAAATTAGCACCATCATTCATGCCAAAGATTCAAGATTGGGGGGGTGGGGGGGACACCATTTAAAACGCCGTATTGTTATGCTGTGGCTTTGGCGTACACATCCTTACCGTTCTGTGAGGAAACAGAATGCAGCATCAGTGCTCCAAATATCGCAATCGGGAAGGACATCGCTGCGGTCCTTCGCTTGCCAGGTATCATCTTGGAGGATGAAGGATGGAAGATGGAAGATACGCCGGCGGGCCAAGTGCTATAGTGAACGGAACAGCCCCGGACGGGACAATGATGTGGGTCACAACACGAGCCGCCGAGCTAGCACCGCTCCGCTAGGGCAAAACCGGTCGCTGGGTAAACTGGTGGGGTTTAGCTACCTGGGCAGTCTTGCTGTCATGCCGGTGTCCTGACAAATAGAGTTGCCGTTCAGAACGACCTACAAACACGATGTGCGCATGTGTGCGCATGTGCGGTGCGTTTAAAAAACGGGGAGAAAACTATTCGAGGACACGGGCATAATTTTAAACTACCCGGGACTTTCAGTGGGGAGAGTGGTCTTCTGCAGGTAAATTAAATTAAATTAGTTCAGATACAGTTAATATGCTGGGCAAAGGCATTGCTTGAATAGCATTTCAGCCAAAATCGCTTGCTAATCTGTTAAATACAGTGACTGTTTCAGGGTGGAGAGAGCGATCTTCTGCGGGTAAATTAAATTAGATTAAGATATTATCCGAAAATTACATTTTCTGATGGGAAAGTGGCGCAGTTCAGACACAGTTAATATGCCCGGCAAAGACAACGCTGGAATAGCGTTTCAGTCAAAATCGCTTGCTAACCTGCAAAGTACAGAGACGGTAGAAAAACGTCGCAGAATTATGCGCGTCACTTTGTTTATGCAGCAGGTTTACAAGCATGGCAACGAAAAAGTCATATGATAGTGCGCTGTCTGTGGAGATAGAGGAGCTAATATTGAATTATAGATAATGGTTATAGTTGGCTCAAGTTCATGGAAGTTATGCCCCCCCACCCCAAAAAAGAAAAAAAGCCAAATACCTGTCTGCTTGATCTTTTCTGGCACTGACCCGATTCCATTCACCGAACGTGTGTGAGAGACAGAGAGAGAATGCATCTAAGATCTGAATCGTATCAATATTGACATATGAACCCTCAGTTAGAACTTGGTGTCATATAATATGGTGGCTAATTTTCGTGTGCCTATCCATCTGTGTGTATGTCCATACAATTTATCTGACATCACTACTCCATTGTTTTAATCATACTCATATTCCAGTACAGGTGAACATGAGGGAGAGGTATGACCAAGTAAGAAATGTTCTTTCTTTTGGTCAGTATCCAGGGGGATACACCAAAACAGATAGGCAGACATTATTGTAATATGTAGCCAAGTTCAGCGTTTCTGGTCAGTAATACAATTTTTAAAAGTGTTGGAAATTACTTTGAATACATAAAAACAAAACCTAACATAGCTTTTTTTTTCTTGATGCAGATGGGGAACTTTTTAATGGATGGAGGAAGGCTGTGAGGACAAAGGCAGAGTGCAAAACCCTGTTTTGCCAATTCCATAGCAGTCCTATTGGAGGCCATGGATGCTATGTCCTGTTGATTTTACTGGCCAGGAATTTACGGACATTGAGAAATTGGTCAGTAATCAATGTCCAGTTCTCCTGATTAGCTGTTCATCCATTAGTTTTAATAATCAAATGTAACTATTACTACCTCAGTTTTCTTACTCTCATTCCATATCCATTTAGTTTTTCCCTTTAAATTTGTTCACTCTTCTTGTTGGTTACCCTCAACAAACCCACTAATTTTTTTTCTTCATTTTTCTAGGTCAGTGGATGTGATCAGTACCAAAGGGTTGGAAAACTTGTGATTGACATTAAACTGGAAAGTATTAAGGTAAATGAGCAATTTCATTGATGTTACTGTAGAATTTTTAAAATCATAAATCAGGGTTTATAAACATTTTACCCACTGACAAATTGGGCTAACATATAAAATATCTTTCGTCCCCAAATCCTACCAAATCACCACAAACAGGAGTTTATACTGTACATCCAGTTCTGTTTTTGTTAGGTTTCATTGGTGCGGAAATTGCTCGGTATTGACCTGACAGGCCCACTTCCGAAGACATCTGTTAGCCATATTTACATTTTGACAGCCACAGATTATTTTTCCAAGTGGGTGGAAGCATTCCTATTAAAAACTAAAACTGCTAAGGTAGTAGCTAGAAACCTTGTTTCTGTAATTTACAGGCACAGTTGCCCTGTCAGAATTCTGTCTGATCAAGGAAGAGAGTTGGTTAATGAGGTGAGTCTTTGAACAAATACATGCATCAATTCTTATTGTATATGAGGGCTAATATCCAAATTTTGCTCTCCAAACCAAAGCTCTACCTCTCTTAATCAGGGCTGGCAGCAATTTATGTCTAATAATTAATTTCTTCAGGCCTACTATGTATCCTGTGAAATCAGTTATGATGAATGTTGTGATATTAATTAATTCTGTATTGTGCAGCCCTACTTTCACCATTATGTTGTAGTTCTTAATTCTGGACTGTTGACTGGCTGTTTCATAATATAACATTTATTAATTCATTTCAGATTAACAGCTTTCTTTATGACCTGCTGTATATAAAACGGAGTGTGACAGCTGCTTATTCCACAACAAACCCCCCCATGTAATGTTTTATTTCTTCATACTGCAGCTTTCGAATGTGGTTCTTTTTCCCTGTGAATGATGGCCACAGGACATTTGTTGAACAAAGAGAAAAAGATTATGAAAGAAACTGCAAGTGAAAATGTGAACAAATTACAGAAAAAGAAACAACAGGCCTATGCAAAGCACATGCACACAAAAAAAACAAGAATGTAACTTTCCATGTAGGAAATTAAGTCTTGCTTTACAATGCCAGAAAAAGTGGAAGGAAGGAATGGAAGTAGACTTCTCTGGACCATACACTATTCATAATATATCAGCAAAGATGGTGTCACTGACAAACCAGGATGGTCATGTACTGAAAACTACATACAACATAGATAACATAAAACCACACAAGAGAAGCCGCTTAAAGGAAGACACCACAGAAACGACACAACTGCCAGCAGAAATTCTTTGTCAACGGATCATCTTTCAAAATCAAGAGACAAAACGTCAGACCATCAACTTCTAGACCATCATTCATCAAATGGACTCAATCTAAAGAAAGCCATAGAGTTTTGCTTGTTAAACATTTTGCTTGTTGGACATTTTGCAAAGGAAATACAGGCCATTCAGGAAAAGAAAACCGAGGAAGTTGAAAGGCAGAGTGTAATTTGGCATTATATAATGTAACATGGGTGGCACGGTGGCGCAGTGGTTAGCGCGGTTGCCTCACAGCAAGTAGGACCAGGGTTTGAGCCCTGGGGTAGTCTAACCTTGGGGGTCATCCCAGGTCGTCCTCTGTGTGGAGTTTGCATGTTCTCCCTGAGTTTGCGTGGGTTTCCTCCCACAGTCCAAAGACATGTAGGTCAGGTGAATCAGCTGTACTAAATTGTCCCTAGGTGTGTGTGTGTGTGTGTGTGTGTGTGTGTGTGTGTGTGTGTGTGTGGTGGGTGGGGGGGCTGTGATGGCCTGGCAGTCTTTCCAGGGTGTCCCCCTGCCAGCCACTCAATGACTGCTAGGATAGGCTCCAGCATCCCCACAACCCTGAGAGCAGGATAAGCGGTTTGGAAAATGGATGGATGGATAATGGAACATGCTAAAATATGCTCATAAGAACAGTAATTTTTTTGTTATGTTACAGACTAGATTGAGGTGCAAATCATACTTGGAATACTTTTAATACTTAAACCAGTGTTTAGTACAAGATGTAGATTTTTGGGGTTTTAATACGAAAGTCTTCTTTTTTTTCCCCCTAAGTTTTACAATTTTGGTCAGAAGAAGCAGTTACCAGAGTTAAAGCTGTGGTGGGACCATACAAATTATATGATTCATCGTTAAAAACACTCTAAGGGATGAATTGTCTTTCAGATGAGGTAGGACATACAAACATGCTTGGAAAACAAAAGTCATTGTTGAACATCCATCCATCCATCCATCCATTATCCAAAACGCTTATCCTGCTCTCAGGGTCGTGGGGATGCTGGAGCCTATCCCAGCTGTCATTGGGCGGCAGGCAGGGAGACGCGCTGGACAGGCTGCCAGTCCATCACAGGGCCTGAGTGAACGCAGAACAGACCAAAGTCAAGTTAAGTCAATTTTATTTGTATAGCCCAGTATTACAAATAAAATAAAAATTGTTGAACATTGGTTATAAAATTAAATATTAATGTTAAATTGATTCACTGTATTGGATGCAGGTAATTAATAGTTGTCTTCACATCCTTGCAAATGAACAGAAGGTATAAGTGTCAAGTATCATTTTTCTGTGTCTCCTCATTTGTGTACATGAAACTTACTTGCATTAATATCACAAGATCTGTGCAAGATATTTTAGCTTTTGCAAATTCATAGATTAAATAGGTTGACATTTTACTCTTCTACAGGACCACATGTTTGTGTTGTCTCAACATCTCTGTTTAATGGACAGTTTAGATGTGTGAGGAAGGTGAGCGTTTAAAATGAAATGTCATGAGCCACACTTATTTCATTCATAGAAGTAATATTCTGCTACAAACTGTGGCGTAAACCCTTTTCCTTTAAAAATGATCATCCCAAACGGATTTGTGGCTGTGTCCATACAACACCGGGAGGGCATTTGGATACTTGTGGCATGTAAATCTAACAATGGTCATATATTTAACAATATTCCACAGAAATGTGTGACTAAAACAGATAAACTGCAGTGTGTCACACATTGTGAAAATGTCAGAGAAGGCCCCACTTGTTATTAGCCCATTAAGGAATGAGCAGAGAATCTCGAGAAACTGGAGGTATTTATTTAGATGTTTTAGCGGAGTACACACAGGTTCTGTCAGGAAAGTCTTAGGGACTGTCTCTTTAATGTGAAACATTGAGTTATGAAATGCAAAAATATAAATGTTTACCTTGCCTTGCCTTGTACGGACTTAGCTAATGCTAAACCCCGTAAACATACTTACTCCTACAGTTAAACAAAAAACTAAGAACACTAATGTTCTATACTATATTACTAAATGGATATTTTAATTATGTCATCTAACTGTTTCATTTTGCTCACTTTTTTCTAACTAATGTAGGAACTTCTTAAGGATGGGACAGCACCAAGTAAGCAGCACAACATGAGAAACACTGGGGCATGAGCTGCAGGTGGATGGGAGTAGCTGTGGAGTCCTTATTTTAAGTAAGACTACCAATTTAGAAATAATATGTTAGGTTTATGATTATACTGTGTACGGTGTTTACTAAGTCTGGAGTGGTGCCTTTTTCCAGTTTGGGATGAATACCTTCAGTCTGGATCAATCCTTGACATGAAGACTAATCCTGCACCTGTGCAGGCTGCCAGAATACACATTGTCTGCAAGCTCATTGAAAATGGTGATAGGTCCTCAACCTTACAGGATATTTCAACATTATTTGTTTTTGTTTTTTATATATATATATTTTTCTCATACTGTAGATAAGGTTTAATGGGCTTACCAAATTTCATTTATTTTTCAAACAGGCAATGTTGAAGACTACTGCATAGCCTGCAGCATGATCAACCCCGACACAGACAGTGTCAGCATGATACAATATAAATTCTGAAAATTTATAGAAATAATATTTATTGGTGCTTCTAGTAATAGAGGCATAAGATAGGGATCCAGTACTTCATTATAAATGCATTTAAGTCCACTGTTGTATGTAATGTGTCTCACATAAAATTGACAGTATGATGGTAATTTCTGTACTTGTAAATGGTTGATTATATAAAATATTTTGAACTAGTACTCAGTCTTCTATCTTCTATTAAAAAATTTCCGACTACTATTATTCTCCTCAGGTGCAGTGCGACATTTGTCTCCTATGAGCACATCATGACTGTCTGAACTCTGTCCCTACAAATGAAAATGAAAATTACATTTGCTTAAAATGCAAAACAAAAATTGCATTTTATTGATGAAGAGTGTGCTTGTGGGATAAATGATAAAAAAAGAAAGATAAGTGATATGTGTGTGTGTGTGTACATGTGTTGGGTGCTCATTATGAGCTACTCTACTTTCAACCATATTTATAGAGGTTGTAGTCCTTTCTGATAGATATTTCTTACCTGGCAGAACGAGCTACTCTACTTTTAACCACATTTATAGAGGTAGTATTCTGATAGATAATTCCTACGTTTTTTGCTAGGATAGTCCAATGAGAGTGAGAGGCTTAGTTTATCAGACTAGTCTGACAGGATGAGCTACTGGTTGCTCATCCTGAGTGGGTAGCCCAAACTGTCAGAACACCGGCGTATTGGAGAGCCACTTTTATTTATTTATTTTTTTCATTCCAAACTCAAATCCCGCGAGATTTTACACGTCGTCCACACGACGATATAGCCAAATAATATGGATATCGTTCCTCTTTGGTAATCCGCCAGGTGCGGTCCTCACCGCGACTTACTTTAGTGTTCATCAACAACGCGTTCATGCTTAACCAAATGCGAGGCATCGCGTTACGTTTCAAGTCAAATGGTTTACACAAGTAGTAAGCTCTGACCTCGGCAGCCGCTTGGTCTTTAAACGGACTCTTAATCCTATTTCCCTTCGAACCATTAATACTAGCCTCGTCTCACACAAAGACTACAGATACTTTCAATAGGTAGCCTGTACTTTTGTTGCAGTCGTTTAGTTTTCAATATCTATGTTGCATGCTAATTGTTTAGTGGATTAAAAAGAAAAAGAAAAGTACAGGAAAGCTTCACCTACTTTTGACTGCCTACGTTTCATCTTTGGTTCTGGTGAATGTGACATTTTATCACAGCTCATCCTTTAATAAACTTGGGTAAAAACTTTATAATTTTTGTTAATATTTGAAATGGAGGCTGCAGTGGGAACTGATCTTCATGGTTCATATGATTAAAATATTTGACAGATCAGAATACCAAACTCTCATATTATCCTTCATTATTCACACAGTTTGCAGTGTGCTTTTGCTCCAGACTACAAATATTTATTTCTGCATTTTGCAGCACCAGCTGAGCGACACTAGCGTTGGTCTCGTACCATTGTCATGCAATTTATGTACTCTGTCTGGCGGAGCATTGTGCTGCCATCTACTGTACAAAGGTGTGAAGTCCGAGTGGAGAGATAAACCTGTGTTCCACGATTACAATAAATTATAACGTAGTCTCACCAGTGACTAGTGACTATTAAGAGCCCACAGACAGTAGAACAAAGGGGAAATAGATAAAGTCAATATCTGTTTGATAATATCAGTATCTCTTTGATAATGTTCCACCTAGTCTCACAACAGTAAATTTTTGTTTTCTTACAACATTATTCATGGGAGTTGTTTCCAGGATGACTTATTTTGTATAAACACCCTAAAATTTTGCGATCCCCCTTTTCCCTCCAACCTTAACTCCTTTCTCCGGATGCCATGGCTGTCATCCGTACCAAACCAATTGGTTGTGTATGTGCAGACACAAAGGGTACGCCTTCCTTTTATGTAAACCAATGAGAATAGAAATATGGTCCTGTGCCTGCAGGGCAAACCTTCCCACAAAAACTATTACTAATGCATCACTGAAGTCTGAATGTTTATGGAGGTGCACCTTCTCTCTGACTCTTCAGTCACACTTCTCTCTTTTTTGGAGCTTAATTTATTATGGAAAGGAGACAGCAATGGCTCTCAAGACTGAAGACTGAATTTGGAAATAGCCCACTTGTGTCAAACGTGGCTTTTGGCTTCATCCTCATGGGCTTGGAGAAATTAGTGGAGGTAGAATTTGAGTGTCCTTGCAATCCTAGCTGGAATGGTGTGTTTTCATCTGCATTCTTTGTCATTCCTGCCGTTATGGCTTTCATGCTGATGCTGATCATCCAAGGATGTAAATACGACAGAGGGTGTCCAAGAACTATATGTATCTCCAGTTTTGTCCCTCCAATTATGTGGTTGATCCTGCTGTTTTTAGATGGACAATATTTTGCTTGTGCAATGACAGACTGGTGGGGCAGATTTGTTATTGTAGACAAAGCGGCTCCACAGAAATGGTGCGAGCCAACTAATAAGGATTCATTACAAGAACTCATGATTCATTCCCAGGAATTATTTGTTGAGTCTCAGGTGAGGAAACCTGTTATCTTTAAACGAGATTCATTTTTGGCATATGTGTAGAACTGGTATGTGAAAAGAAAGCACTGATATCCTCCAAAACTTTTTTGATATCACAGTTTTGATGACCAGTTGGTTATACGCTATGTCGTGTGCCCAGCGTCACTGAATTCCATTTGTTTATGGTCTATGTCATAGGTTATTGGAATTGCTCTGCTTATATTCATCTGCGTGGGGCTTATGGTGTATGTGATCAAAGAAAGTTGCCAAGAGGAAGAGCAGCTCCCTCAACTCAATAACACTTATGAGATGACGTGAGTGTGCTTGCCATCTATTTTCAAGATCTCAACCAGGAATCCAAGGAGGATGTTAACTGTTATCACATCTTTTGTCTACACAGGGAGGTGCCCCTCTACTGACATCACATGTCTCCTGCAACACTGGTGTGGACTTTCACTTTTAGATTGATGTTCTGTTTGGCGATTTGTAAACCTAGCTTTACATGATCCCCAGTCAAGCTATGGATTTTTTTATTTTATCCCTACTGGACAATTCCTGTTACATTTCTGAACACATTTGCACTGTTCAGATCTTTTGAACTTTATCATTTGGTATAGAGCCAGCATTCTAATTATCTCTGCAAAAGGTTGTTCTGTTTAAAATGCAGCGCTAAACTGTGAAACTCGCTCTCGTCATTTTATAGACCTTTCCAGCATGTTTAAGCATGATTTGAACTCTCAAAACTTTTACTTGTAGGATATTTCTATTGGATGTACCCTTGTTGTTGCACAGTGTACATACCCTTGCAATGGATACAGTATTCATATGTTTTATCTTCACCCTTAGCTCTTCGCTTTACTTTAAGTAAACCACTTCCTTTTTCCAGAACCTCTTTGTTATGTATGAAGTTTCCCCTGTTCTGAAGTTTCTCTAGCAATTCCTTCCTGTTTCTTGAGCTTGCAGGGAAACTAAGAGCCTTTGCTATGTCATGATCTTATTTTATGTGAGTTTTGAAGTGTTAAGCTATTTTGAAATGAGCCTTCTTGCAAACAAAGCAGAAATTTTGCCCTCTTGCTACAGTGGTTGAGTGTTCTGTGTCTAAAGTGTTGTCTGCTGATTCTTTGTTGGCAGATTTTCTATTGATGTCGCTGGTGTCACCTATGATATCCAAGTCCTTGTGTGATTCTTCAGCAGCCAGAAACTTTGAGTTTGCCAATCACTTTATTGGTTCATCTTCTTCTGTATCAGTTTCTGGAACATATTCTGGATCACATTCATCATCTGATTTTTCATCTTCACTGGTTTCAGATTCTTTATGATTAAAACACAAAGAAAAGACAACAAACCCATAAGGCATACATAACCTACTAAGCACTACATGACAATCGACATGAAAAAGATTGCCGTTCTGTGCATACCTTGCTGTTCTGTGCATAGTGCATACCTCATTAAAGCAACTACCAGGAGTTTTTAACTGGTTATAAAACAGTCTCATTTTAATACTGATGCCTCTACATTACCTATATTAGCAAATGTTGCCATCAGAGAAAAGATATTTTAACTTAAAACTGATTGGCTTATCTAGGTTAAGCTGCATTCAACACAGTGAACCACCAGATCCTCCTCTCTACTCTCGAGGGGCTGGGTGTCACAGGCTCTGCACTCTCAATGATTGCATCCTACCTGACGGGTCGCTCCAACCAGGTGACATGGAGAGGGATCTGTGTCGGAGCCTCGCAGACTGACTACGGGTGTTCCACAAGGTTCGGTTCTGGGTCCTCTACTTTTCTCCCTGTACACGACATCCCTGGGTTCTGTTATTCACTTGAATGACTTCTCTTACCATTGTTATGCCGATGACACCCAGCTGATCTTGTCCTTTCCTCCCTCTGACACACAAGTAGAGACACGCATTGCTGCGTGCTTGACTGACATCTCGGAGTGGATGGCGACAGACCACCTGGAGCTCAATCTGGACAAGACAGAGCTGATGTTCCTCCCGGGGAAAGGTTGCCCGCACTGAGACCTGGCCAACGCCATTGACAACACCATGGTGACGCCAACTCGGACTGCGAGGAATCTGGTTGTGATCCTGGATTACCAACTGTCGTTTGCTGCAAACGTTGCATCGGTTGCTCACTCCTGTAGATTTCTCCTCTATAACATCAGGAGGATTCGCCCATTCCTCACCAACGAGATGGCACAGTTGCTCATCAAGGCTCTGGTCATCTCCCGGCTGGACTACGGCAACTCCCTCCTTGCTAGCGCCCGGCGTCGGCCATCAGACCTCTGGAGCTTGTTCAGAAAGCTGCAGCTCGTCTGGTGTCCAACCGCCCTAAGTTCTCCCACACAACTCCCCTTCTCATGTCCCTACACTGGCTCCCAGTAGCTGCTCACATCCAGTTTAAGACTCTGGTGCTAGCATACAGGGCAGTGAAAGGAAAAGCGCCTTCCTATCGTCAGGCCATGTTCAAGCCCTACACCCCCGCCCGACCACTTCGCTCTGCTGCCTCGGGACACCTGGTTGCTCCATCGCTCATAGACCCCTGCTGCCGATCGACCCGGTCATGGCTCTTTTCTGTCCTGGCCCCACAGTGGTGGAATGAACGCCCTACTGATGCCGGGAAAGCGGAGTCGTTGCCCATCTTTCGGCGCAGGTTGAAAACTCACCTCTTCAAGAACTACTACCCTGTTACTTGCTCTTAGCACTTATTGTATTCACTCATTTAGAAAAAAAATCTCTGTCTTGCGCTTTTACTTTAGCACTAGTTTTGCTCTTAGATGCTTGTTTAGAGAGAAGATGTACTTATGACCTCTGATGACTAGTAGTTCTCCTGATTTCCTACGTTAAATGCACCTATTGTAAGTCGCTTTGGATAAAAGCATCGGCTAAATGACTGTAATGTAATGTAAGCTGTTATTCACCACAAAGCAGGTGGGAATCATCTAATGGGCTAGTGCTATTCCTGATTAATAGAAAAAAAGAAAGACGGCATTTCAAAAATATTGTTTACAATTATAAATGTTTGCATTTTCATGATAAATGGTTATAAGCAAAAGTTGTAGAAGTAAGGTTTGGATATCAAGTCCTGCATTTGTTTCTTTGCGTTCAGTACACAAGCCAACAGCATCAGTTTTGTCATTCAAAAAAAAAAAATCTTCAAGTCACTGCTGATAAGAGGTCTATAAAAGTACTTTGACAACATTATTAGAATAGAGTATTTCTAATACTATCATCCATACAAATCTACTAATTTGCTTGTCTTTCAATACTGTCACTATAATATAGACCTGCTACTTTTAGCTGTTGCTGAGAATAAATACTATGTCCTAATTTCCCTCTCACAATGGATGTGATGGGGCCAGGAAAGCGGAAAGTATAAGAAAGATGACTGTTATGATATGAAGACCCAACAAGTATTTTTTAGTACGACCTACATGGCACGGACTACATGCTGTAACAATGTTTGGTGGATGCCCAGTATTGTTCATTGCTTATAATTTTATTATTGCACAATGAGAATAAGACAAATAAAAGAAAAAAGAAGAAAACACACAAAGGTGCAGGAGAGATTAGAGACTACGAAGGGCTAGAAAATAATATAAACAACTGAAAATCATAGGAGCACTTGGAGGTTTTGTCACAATAGGACACATAAACTACCAGCACGTAACACATGTTTTTGCACTGACCAATCTATAGTGACTATATGCTGGGGACATTATGTAATCTGATAAATTCCTTGTGTTAAAAATTGTGGGGCTACACACGGAAGCCCAGTTCACCAAACAACCTCACTCACTTGTCCCTACGTCTAAGAAAAAAACATCAGGCAATGCTGTCATAAATCTCCATAAACTGGGTTGCAAGTGGTTTAGTTGGCTACCAAGTGCCACCTAGCAACCCTTGGCTACCAATTTGCAATGACAATGAGAGTGCCAGCATGAGTATTTCATTAGGGTTATCATGTGGGCACCTTCCACTCTAGATGTTTCATTGAATTAGGCCGATGACATCTCCAGAAGGCTCAATGGTGAGTTCTGGCATCCCAGAACCACTCCCCTCCATACCCACATCTAACACCTTCTATCTACCACTCCTCCTACAAACCAGCACCATACGGGCCTGCCCAGTGACTATCCTCACTGGCACGTTAATGCATGTTCAGTGCCACCAGTTCCAAATGGGCCTCCTAAACGGCTACCAACCATCTCTAACTACCGCAGCCCCTACCGCATGGCTGGATCATGCATCCGTGATCGTGACTGGAAACAAAAAAAGGAAGTTGTCTAAATACGCAGTGCTGTTTCTTTGAGAGGATGTCAGCACGCTGTAATGGGCCTCAGTTATCACATGTAGCCTACATACATCCCAGCTCGGTGTGCGTGCTCAGCTATGTCTCTTGTACAAAGGAATGAAGCAAACAGACAATAGACCCCTTTGCCTACTAGACAATATAGGGCCCTTAGCCTACTCGCTTCCACGTCCGCTGTCTGTCTTTTCTTGGTTGATCACAACATTTTTTCTAATTTGATTATTCTGCTGCTTACTCATTTTGCCCCACCTAATCTTTCTGAAAGTTTGGTAATCATATCAGTAAACATGCAGTTTCATCATAATCAGTGCAACCTAATGAGTTCTCAGACCTTGGATATATTCAGAATAGTTGGGCGACAATCATATTATTATGAAAAATATATCTGTACAAGATACTAGTTTTTTTTCCAAACAATCGGTCCCCCCCTTACTATATAAAGGAAGCTTTGAACTACAGGACTGTAAGTGAGTTTATTGCAACCCCTGCAAGAGGATCTTTATGGGTTATGAACTGCTCCTAAAAAGATGGCATATCAATATATTTTTTTATTGATTTGGAGGTTATTAATGAGTTGTAGTTTACATTTGATAAATCAGTACACTGTGCAACAACTCTCCTCTCACTGCCTGTCCATCCCTCAGAGAGACCGAGCTTTGCAAAACTACATGAGAGGAGCTCTGGTGGCTCGACTTCCAGACAAATCCAACTCCTCTGACTTGAGGGTATGACCATTCTCCCTAGATTGTTACCCTGACCTTAACTACACCAAACCCATATCTAAGCTTAATTGTGAAGTGGGTTGTGTCCACAAGTCTGACACTTAACACTTTTGGTCCTCGAAGGATCTTGGTAGCAGGAGTTGAAGTTAAGAGGAATTGGAGGTGTCTGCGAGTCTGCTGCCAAACTCCTTTGCACTACACAAAAAAGTTGCTGTTTCCTGTTGAACACGTATTCATGACTCTATGCTGTATTCTTTATCAGCCAATAAAATGAAAGTGAGTGTGGCGGGAAAGGATGCAGGCACACCCTCAAATTAGCATATTTGGCTCAGGGTGGGTTAAAAGCGCCCCCCACACACACACACACACACACACAAACACACAAGGGACAGGGAGAGAGCTATAACTGTGGATACATGTAAGTTGTCTCTCATTTTAAGACTTTGTAGACACCTTGCTGTTTTAACTTGCTTGTTTATAATCTCTAGTGTTCTTCATGTCATGTGTTTTTAATAAAATGGCTGTTGAGCCTTCAGCTACCATTATTGTCCATGTCACTGTGCCGGTAGAGCTCCAGTGAGGGCTTTGTTGTGGCAGAACCTTACCACAGCTGTGGCCTGTACAGGGAACTCGGGCATGGGGAAGGAGGCATCGACGTAGCAGTTGGGAGGCCCACCACAAGAAAACCGTTGGCTCAGACAGCAGTGGACTAGGAAAACATTATTCTGCTGTGGACTGGCATCCAATGAGGGAGATGCCGACCAACAGCCAGAACCAGGCACAGCAGCCCTAGGTGCCAAACTAACTCCCTCCCACTGCAGCAGATGCAGCAGCCCAATTGTGTTGTGTCTCACCCAGTGATAAAACCCCATGGTCCAGGTCCACAAGGACTTCCTATGGGGAAGCCTCCACAAGGAGTGGACTGAGTGAGGGGTTATCATGGAGAAAGCTTGTAGCTATGGCAGATTGTTTGAAAATGAAAAGAATTTTAATTGATTTGGTACATGAGTTAATGCCATAGTGGGGTATGTAGAAACATGAAAAGCAAATTGTTGTTTAATGTATTGACAGAATCCGCCTTGGTCGCATTCACTTCTGCAATCAGGGTCTGATGCAACACGAACCCTGAAAGAGCTAAAGGCATTGGCGATTTTAATGCTGACTCAAAAGCCTGGGGAAAACACCGAGGCCTACTTACTTTGATTTGCACCACGGCTAGAAAAATAATTGGGCCTCACCCAAGGCTATAGGGCTATTCATAAGTGGGTTTACTGGATTAAGGCCTTCAGTAGCCCCTGTAAGGTATCATCGTGCTTCACTAATTCTCCTGTATGGTAAAGATAAGGAGAAAAAAGCCATATGAATGACACAAATGTTCACTGGAAACTGAGTTCTAAGTGCTGTTTTGACCTCTGAGACGAAATATATATCAGCCCTCAGATCTTTGGTCTAAAAAAAGCAGCTGATGGGTTACCTACTGCACCTTTCATAGCCAACCAGCACCCAGGTTGATAGGGTTGATAGTCAGTGTTATAAATTTAATGATATTCTACAACAAGCTCATAACAGGCCTTCTCCAGCATTTTCTACGACATCAATACATAAAATGAGACTTTCAAATGTAACTACATTTTTATGAATTCTGCCAGAGAAAAAGCTTAACACTGGAAGTTATCTGTTTCACCTGCGTCCAGAAATAACACAGGGAAGCCCTTATATATGTCCTCATCATCATGGAGTAGGTCCCTACAAAATCTTCTTGCCAAGATTCAAAGTGACATAGAACTCATTCACAATTCACTGAGCTATAGTTACATTTGTAACTCTCATTCTATTCCATTCTTCCTGACCAGAGATAGTACTTTACACTGGATGATGATTACCAAAAAGTCACGAGTCATCAAATACCCAGATCGAGGTTGTCTGTCAGACACCTGCTGCTGCTGCAATAGGAGCATCGTCACTGACCTTGGAAAACTATGAAAAAGAGCACAGTGCAGCACAAAATTTGTTAAGAGGCACATCTCTAAGTGGTGCCCTGGATTGAATCACTCGATGGAATACGCCTTCACAGAAGACTTGCAGTATCAAAGGCAGGCTTCATGAGGGAGCTTGCAGAGCGTGTTGGGGAAACTGGGTTGCAAGGCTGTAAGGTCCCACAGTTTTGTTTCCCACCCTGTCATGCATGGCCTAAAATTGCAGCCACACAGACCTCAAAGTAAAAACTGAGAAGTTGCTATCAAGCAGAGACTGAAAAAAACCCCATTATTACTGATCATGAACAACTCTCAGACTCCTCTTTGGGAGTTGTTGAGAAGCATATGGCATATGTAGTACTGGAATCCAGTGTCCTCCTGGCCAGTTAGCAAGAGTCTCTGGTTGCATTGCTGAAGTCTGTGTAACATTACCATATTAGTAGAATTAGTGGAAAGGTGTGGAGGAGGCGATCTAGCCATGAATGTAACAGTACATCCTGTGCTAATGGGCTCTTTGTCTTCGCTGAGGAGAATAGGAGGCAGTGCACTGTGGTAAACAGGTCCACCATTGCCTGGCCATATCATTTGTACCACAATCCCTAAAGAGAGGTTTCTGGCATCAGAGAACATCCACCATATTTATTTATTTATTTATTGGATATATTTGTTAGTTTAGATATGTGTTAGTTAGTAAGTGTGTTCTTGAAGTTCTTGTAGTTTTTGGATGTGTTTTTGTCTGTGTTGCACTGCTGTGGGCTGGGGAAAATGATATTTCAAAATGAAATGACAAATAAAGTGTTCCTGATTCCTGATATTGTTCAATACCCCATGTAGATGCATGGCCTTGAGGCCTTTCAAAGCAAGGATAGGCCCAAAAGAGTTGTTGTCGTGCCACTCACAACAACTGGGTAGAGTTGGTGCCCCTTTTGGTATACTGACATAGTATACAGCCAATGTGTTGTCAAACCCACATGTCTGTCCCTCAAATATGGTAGAAGTTATCTGAGTGTCCAAGATACACATTTATGTGCTCCCTTTTTTCCTGTGTTCTCCAGAGGCCTCTCACTGTTCTGTGTTGCCAGAGAAGCACAATGTAACCCTATGGCCTTTGTGGCACCTGTCACAGGGCAGCTAAAGCAGCTAAAACAACTTGGATCTACCCTGAGGCAGACCAACTGGCTGCCCTATAAGGTAGAATCATGCTAATGTAGCTAGTGGCACTGAGTTGATTATTGCTAAGCGGTCAACATTGGAGCAAAGGCACTTGGGTAGCAAGACCACTGTCTTGTCAAGATCACAGTTATCTGGAAAATTCAAGCACAAACACTGGTTAGAAAATAGAAGAGACACAGTAGAATGTTGTCATATTTCATCCATTATCTTCCATCCCTCCATTATCTTAACTGCTTGCTTATCCTGCTCTCAGGGTCGCGCGGATGCTGCAGCCTATCCCAGCAGCCATTGGGCGGCAGGCGGGGAGACACCCTGGACAGGCCACAAACCAATAAAATTACACCAGGGAGAACTGAGGGCAGAGGCCTGGCTATACAATATTAGTGTAACTAAGACAAAGAAAGAAACAAAAAACCAAGTCGAGGTGCCCTTTCTGGAGGAATTATTGAATACTGTGTAAGCCGCGGCATTCTCCAGGCAGGGTCAGACATGACACACACCCTGCCTGACCTGGCAGCCTGGCTCCAGATGAAGTCACAAGCTAAGCGCCTCTCAAGCTGAGCTGTGGCACTCTACCAGTGTGATGCACCCAAGAAAGTCAAGAAGGATCAACATGTCACTCATAACAAGGAGAAGACCATGATCATCCTTCTCAATGCTGGGGAATTCACTATCACTCCAGAGCCTGCTCACTCCAAGACCACCTTCAAGTCCAAGCCGTATTGTCCCTTTTGTGACAACAAGGAGCACTTCTTGAATGCCTGTGATGACTTCAAGAAGTTATCTATCAGCCAGGTTGTGAAGTGGATCCAAGAGGGGAAATGTTGCTGGAAATGTGGCTGCAACCACTCCGCTGAAGCATATACTCTGAAGCACCCATGCAAGACCTGCAAAGAGCAGCACCTTACCATTCTGCATGACTCCATCCAGCAGGGTGAAACCAAAGTCCTCATGGTCACTACACCACCCATCAAGGTCTATCTCGACCAGCCCAACCGACTGCAACAGGTGATGTTAAAGGTTGTCGAGGTCATCATTAGGAATGGGGGCCAAGCCTTGGAGACCTATGCCTTGTTGGATGATGGCTCCGAATGAAGTATCATTCTCCCTCAAGCCATGCAGCACCTGAACCTTCTCAGACAGCCAGAGACCCTCCATCAACAGACAGTCCAGCAGAATGTTGAACAGCTCCAGGGCAGCTCCATCTCCTTTGATGTTTCTCCACTGTGCATGCCTTCCCAGAAGTACCGGATCCACCAGGCCTTCACCGCCAAAGGCCTCAGCCAGGCCAAACACTCCTATGCCGTGGCTGCACTACAGAAATGCTACAAGCACCTCCGCAGCCTGCCCTTACCACCAGTCGACCACGCCCAGCCGCTGCTTCTGATTGGTTCAGATATGCCACACTTCCTGATCTCAATACAGCCCATACATGCAGGCCTGCCAGGTGGTCCTGCCGGCATCTGCACCCGACTAGGTTGGTCACTCCAGGGTCCGACGAGCCTTGCCCAGACTATGTCTTCTTCACAGTGCCCCCGCATCTCCACTGTCTCCCCTGCCACTGAGCTCTTCAGGAATGTTGAGTGCCTCTGGCAAGTCGATGCTCTTCCTTACACCAGTAAGAAGGGAGCCACCCACTCCAAGCAGGACCAGCAAGCCGTGGCCATGCTCCAAGCATCCACCACCAGGGTCAAGGCCGATGGAATCCAGCGCTATGCTACCACCCTGCTTTGGCGAGCAAACACTACTCCACTTCATGCTCCAAAGGAAGCTGTGCTGCTGTGCCTCCACAGCATAGAGAGAAGACTTGCCAAGGACCCTTGGCGGGCAGAGTTCTACTGTAATGTGATATGGAAACTGGAGAAGGGTGGTTACGTGGCAAGGATAAAACCTGAAGAAGCTGACCAGTCTACAGAATCCTGGTACATTCCACACCTATATGGTGACCCACAACAGTACCAAGACCTGTCCCTAAACGACCTTCTGCTCCCTGGACCTGCACTCGGGCCTACCCTGCTTGGTGCCCTCATCAGGTTCCGCCAACATGCCGTGGCAGTCAGTGGTGACATCAAAGGCATGTTTCACCAGATCCACCTGCTGCCCACTGACAAGCCAGCGCTACGCTTCCTCTAGAGGAACACAGAGAGAGGGCAGGAGCCGAGCATTTATGAGTGGCAGATACTCCCCTTCGGGACGACATGTAGTCCCTTCTGCGCCATTTATGCCCTCCAGCAACACATCCAAAACCACACAGGGGGCAATCCCATCTTGATAGAGACAGTCGAGCAGTCCTTCTATGTCGACAACTGTTTGCATAGTACACACTCTGCTGAAGAGGCCAAGCGTATCGTCGACGATCTCCACCAACACCTACAGACCGGAGGATTTGAGGTCCGCCAGTGGGCAAGCAATGTGCCCATGGTCATCGAGCACCTCCCGCCTGAGACCCGCTCTGAAAGCAGCAAACTCTGGCTCTCCAAGAACAGTAGCAACCTTCAGGAGCCTACCCTGGCCCTACCCTGGAACTGCCTCGGCGACTCCCGGGGTTATAAGCATCGCCCTGTGGAGACCTCAGCATCCATCATGAGGAACCTCTACCGAGTACTTGCCTGCCAGTATGACCCCCTTGGGTATATCGTACCATTCACCACGAGGGCTAAGGTTCTCATACAAGACCTTTGGAAGGAGGAGGTTGGTTGGGACGACCCGATCCGACCTCAAAGTCTGCTCGACAGATGGTGCACCTGGGAGCAAGAGATTCCTCACCTCATCCACCTGGAGTTCCCCCAAGCCTATGCTCCACCACACACGGACACCGCTACAGCAACAAGAGGCCTCCACATCTTCTGTGATGCGTCTGAGCGCACATACGGCTCTGTTGCCTACATGCAGACCATGGATGACCAACAGCAAGTCCATGTTTCCTTCATGCTCGCTAGGTCTCGGATGGCTCCCAGGAAGCAGCTGTTGATGCCCTGACTTGAGTTGAGTGCTGCCTTAACAGGTGCTCAGCTCGCCGACGTACTCCAAGATGAGCTCACCGTGCCCATCCAGTGGGTTGTCTTGTGGTCGGACTCCAGCACAGTTCTCCACTGGATCAAGCCAGAGTCCTGTAAATACAAAGTCTTCATGGGCCAACGACTTGCGGAAATCCAGAACCTGACTGAGCCTGATAGCTGGAGATATGTGAACTCTGTCACAAACCCAGCAAATGACATCACTCGGGGTCTAACTCTGGAGGAATTAGCCCAACAACATCTACGGCACCAAGGTCCAGAGTTCCTCTACTTACCTGAAGATCAGTGGCCTACTATGCCCTCTGCTCATCCTGAGTCTGATGACAGTGAACTGAAGAAGTCCTCTATAATCTATAATGTAACCATCTCTCCTGGTCCTTGGCTCCCTGCTGTCGAAGACTTCTCTTCATGGAAAGAGCTTGTCCAAACAACAGTCAGGTCCCTTCACGGGGAGGCTGATGCCCAGACCGCAGATCAGTCTTGTGAAGCAGCCAACTACCTCAACACTGAGAAGGTCCTCCTTGAACAGGCCCAGTTGGACTCATTCTCAGATGAGATCAAGGCTCTCAAGTCTGACCGGTAGCTTCCGTTGGACAGTCGCCTGGGCTCTCTATCTCCGGAGTATGACAAGGCTATAGATCTCCTCAGAGTAGGCGGTAGGCTGCGCAGAGCTGAGAACTTGGAGATGGATGCCATTCACCCAATCGTCTTGGATCCGCACCATCCCCTGACAAAGCTGCTCATCCAAGACTATGATCAAACTCTTCTCCACCCTGGGCCTGAGAGGGTACTCACTGATCTCTGACATAAATTATGGGTTCTACGTGGAAAAGAAGCGATCTACAAGCATCAGCACTCCACAAGCATCAGCACTCCTGCCGAGAATGTCAGCTGTGGCGTGCAAAGCCTGACGTGCCCAAGATGGCTGATCTTCTGCCCTCTCGCCTCTGTCTCTACAAGCCCCCGTTCTATTCTGCGGGAGTAGACTGCCTCAGGCCATTCACATCATGATAGGGCGCCGGAATGAGAAGAGATGGGGGATCATGTACAAGTGCACTGTGTGCGCTTGTGCGCTGCATACACCTTGACCTCCTAGAAAGCTTGGACTCCGATGCCTTCCTGATGACTTTGAGACACTTCATCTTATGCCGTGGTACACCTTTCAAGATTCTCAGCGATAACAACACAAACTTTGTCGGAGGAGACAGAGAGCTCCAGGAAGCCTTCGCTGAGATGGCACCCAGATTGAAGGAACAGTTGGCCAAGCAGAAGATCCTGTTCCGCTTCAACCTGCCGAGCGCACCTCACTTCAGTGGCACTTGGGAGAGGGAGGTGAAGTTGGTGAAAATTGCCCTCAAGGTCATCTTGAACGATCAGACAGTGCCCGAGACTGTCCTCTGCACAGTCCTCATCGAAATGGAGGGTATCATGAACGCGAAGCCATTGGGCTACCTCTCCTCAGACGTTGTGGATCTGGATTCCATTACTCCAAACATCCTCATCATGGGATGCCCTGATTTGTCTCTACCTCAAGCGGTGTACGACTCCAGTGACCTCCTTGGGAAACGTTGCTGGAGACACAGTCAAGTGCTGGCTGAACATTTCTGGTCCACCTTCATTCATCACTACTTACCGGGTCTGCAAGAGAGGCAGAAGTGGAGGAAGGATGGCAAGGAACGGTCAGTCGGCCAGGTGGCCCTCATCGTTGAAACGCAGCTTCCTCGCGCACTCTGGCCTGTTGGGAGGGTTACGCAGACGTACCCTGGAGCTGACGGGAGCGTCTGCACCGCAGCCGTGCAGGTGAAGGACAGAACTTACCTGCGCCCTGTGTTCCGGTTGGTGCAGTTCCCGAGAGGACCCCTGAGAGGCTTTCCTGTTTCGTTCAAAAGGTCTAAGTAGACTTTTGGGGGCGGCTGTGTAGGAAAGCCCTTGTTAATAAGATGGGGTTAGTTTGGCTCCCGCTACTATTACTAGTATTGTGTACTTGCTTCAGTTTACTGGTAATGTTACTGGCCCTTTAAGAAATACAGAGACCCTCCCGTTCTAACAGCTTGTCTCAGTCTGTCTGTCTGCTTTACAGTTTGCCTCTTCCATTTCGAGGAAATGTTTACATGACACTTAAAAATCGAATTATTGCGTTAGTCCGACCAAAACCGGACTTTTAAGATGCATGTAAACATGTTAGCTCGACTGAAATCTAAGTTGTAATAGTCGGACTAACACACCCAGATAATGCGATTGGAAGTCGATTTACTTCTGCATGTATACACCTTAGTCGGACTGGAGCTGGTCGAGGCGATCTGCGCACGCGCTAACTTTCCGCGCGCCAAGTCTGACCCGGAAGTCGAACAACGTAAACAGAAGAAGAGGAGGACACAAGAGGAGGAAGCCAGTAACTGCAAACATGGCGAAAACATCGAGAGCTCATTTTTGGACGGATGAAGAGACGGAGTATATGCTTAACACCATAACCAGGAGGGATAAGGTGCATTTCATCTGCGCAAAAAGTAGAGCGTACAACACGTACGCTATGTACAGATTCGCAAAGTTGTCCATCTTTGTGCCAGTTTAGCTCTGGGTTGCTAACTGCTTCTTCGTCTTCTTCGGATGGGTTGCTAACTTCCTAGTTCACTACGACGATTGTTGTGCTCTACGTGTGTGACGTAATAGGTCAACCGGTAATGGCCCAATACAAACAAGCTGAAAGAGTGCATATCGCCACCTATCGTAGCGGAGCCCACATGACTCCCTCAGTAAATCGATTTCCCTCCCGCGCATGTATACTGGGACCAAAGTCAGTAGTCGGACTAATGAACTATAGCTCGACTAAACTGTGCATGTAAACGTGACAGATGTAATAGATTATGTATGTCTTCATTTGTGCCTGTTTCATTCACTGCGACTAACTTGGAAATATGTTTATATAAATCCGTTTTCTGTTGCTGTTTTTTCTCTGCTAGTGAGATGCTGTTAGCTATGCCATGCTGGTTAGCTTAGCTGGGCTAACCAGCCGACGCATATGTTGTGTTATGTTTATGTGTGTGCATGTGGATTATGATCGCTCATGTGTTATTATTGTTTATTAATATAGATGTTATATTGTATTTCACCTTAGACAACCACCTTAGACAACCACCCCGCCTCCGTGATTGTCTAACCGGAGTCACACCGCCATAGTGTTCGCCAGCTCTACTCAGCGAAACTGTAGAGGCCTTAGACCTCTGTTATAACTGGTGTGGTTTCCACACAGTATATCCAGAAAAAGCAGGTTACACACACACAGTATATCAAGCTTCCTTCTCTCCAGAATATCAGCGAGCTCACTCCCTTTACCAGTCTTAGTGCCAATATTCAAAGTTCCGACTCTCCCCTCCACACTCCTACCCCTCCTCCTCTCCACACTCCCTCTCCTTCTCCTTCGCCCAACTTGGCATATTGACTATAGCATAGTTATTACAAAACTGTAATACATATTTAATAAATGCTACAAAACTGTAATAGATTCCCAGTTTGTTTGGGAGAATAACTCGGATGTCTCGTAACTATTCGTCAAAATGTTTTAGACTAAATGGAATCCTTGAGCAACAAATTGCCTTTGCATAAATAGGTTTTTTCAACATCCAGTGACATTCTTGGTAGAAGCAATTTCAACTGTAACTGACGCCAGAGTGGTCAGATACAACAGGCTGTACCCAGGGGGAAAAAGTGAATTAAACACAATGCTAAAGCACCCATTATCGAGCAGTGCTCTTTAATTACAAACCAATGCAAGACTCATAAGTAGGAGTATTCGTTAGGCAGCAACAAACAACAAGCTAAGGTGAAAGCTATAAAAAGGGGGTAAAGTACTCAGTAGTTTCATTCACTAGAGAGCAACAGCAAATCGAATGCTAACCAACCAACGAGCACAGCTAGCATCAGTAGCAAACATGTAAGTGCTCCGGGGCAGTATTACTGGTAAGTGCAAGTGCAAACACTCAGCCCAGCAACAATATGATGTTATGGCACCCGTGAACAGGCCCCTGCTCATCCACTAATTATAAAGTTAATGAAGGTAGGAACAGAACACTTACTAAGGCTAGACTGCTATTAGCGGAGGTGGCAGAAATACCTGTAACCCTCTGCTGACAGTACCATCGAAAGCACTGATCTGACAGTCAGGAAATGTAAGTATTGCTGCAGTTGCCTAATCGCCTTGGAAGGTGAAATCATGGCTCCAGCGTTATGGTTACATTACTACGAGTGAAGCGCAACCGGCTATTTAATAGTTAAATTCGACCCATGTAAACGGATTATCCGCAAGAAGGTAGAGGGGACATACTAAGTGATGACGAGGGAGCTGCTTTATGTCGACCCCCCCAGGTCACAGGTGACTTTAGTGATATAAAATAAACAGTCAACCTGTGCATGTGTGACACGGAGCACTGCCTCTGGTGATAAGAAAGAATGAAACAGAATCAAGGTTGAACGACATTTGCTTTGGTGTTTGTTTGACAGCAAGGGAGGATGCTGTCCTGCCAGCAGTGGCGACCATCTCTCATTGTGTGCTTTGAGTGCTCAAACAACCACTGCAACAACCACGTACCACCATAGATGTCAGTAAATTACACACACACACACACACACACACACACACACACACACACACACACACACACAACCGAGTATTGGGGATTGCAACTTTGATGAAATAATTAAATAATCGACGAGTTAAGAATAATTCCAGAACATGAATCCCATAAATAATATTTTCGGTTTGACGACTACTTCTTCATTCCTAGTCCAATCTATGACCCGTGCCGTATTAAAATATGATGGCATCCCAGCAGACAGCCCGTCCAGCCCTTTGTTGTTGTTCTCACGCTAACCTACGAGATCCATTGACTTAACTGCGCGGTCGCATTCCGCCCCAACTTCCCCTCTCCCCGCGGCCTGGTTTGAGATGAGTGGAAGATGTCGGTGTCGGGGCTGAAGGCCGAATTGAAGTTTCTGGAGTCAATTTTTGACCCGAACCACGAACGATTCAGAATAATAGACTGGAAGCCTGATGAGCTTAGTTGCCAATTTAACGTAACGGGGGAAAAACTGCTTATCATTCACTGCAACATCACGGTAAGGATAGGCCAGCTTCGCACACAAGCTAGCCGTAGTCACAGACTATACACTGAAACGAAAATATCTCACGTAAGGCTTCGTGTTTACATGTTAACGACGTGTGATTGTGTTCTGGGTTTTTATCTCCCGAAGTCAGTTGCCGTCAGTGTTCAAGCGACCCAAACGCAATAAAACAATAAGAAACCAGATTCCGTTTTCCCTTCTAAAAAGTGTATACCCAAGCATCGCTTATTGTAAGTTTTCGCATTTAATCGAAGCGGCGTTAGCTCATGTTAGCTACTTGAAAGTAACGATGGCTGTGTTATCGTTTTCGCTGACCAAAACCGTCTTGGTGTTCATTGCCGTGCTTCTTAAACATAAGTTTACGACACATATGTTTTTAATGGTGAAAGTTGTTTAGCCTCGTCGACCCGCATCTCGTCTACCGTAACGTAAAACTTCATCCTGTGTTGCAATAATGTAGTACTCAAATTATGTAACGCTAGCTAGCTAAGAGCACGTCCAGTTCTCAGCAACTAATAATAATATCCACACATTTAGAGGGAGAATTACACGCTATTCGTCAGTGGGTTTTTTTCTTTTCCAGCAAATAGACTCATCCCATGGCAAGCGTTGTGGTACATTATAGTTAGCTGTGTTTGTAGTGGTCCCACAATCACGACTGTGATAAAGGCATAATTCTTCACGTTGTGGTCCACAAAAAAATGGCATAAGTGGAGTTCTCAATCACAAAAAATATTTAAATAAGCCAGCTAACACTATAAGTACATGGCATAGCTAAATCACAAATGGAAAATGCATCTTGCTGCGATAAGCCGGTTTAATTTAAAGCGTTATGAATCAGCTGTGTTTCCTTCTAAGTCGTCATCTCTAAGTTTGTGCTTTAGGGGGAATGTCGCTGACATTTACATTGAACAAAGCCTGCAGGCAATTTTCTATTTTCTTGCCATACATGGATAAGGAAGCACTGTTGTCATGCCACATTGAGACTCGCCGTAGGTCAACCTGTGAAGGTTCCTCAATGCAACTGAATGCATCTTGAAACTCATCACTTGCCTTCGTCAATGTATTGGACTTTCGCCTGCCCCTTAAAGCTTTGGTGGCACACCTTGCAGCTCATTTGACAATAAAGTGGTGAAGATAGAGAAGAAGTTGTATGGGATACAAGATTTTATCTGGGGGTAGGTTATCCAAGCAGCCTAATGTTTATAGCACTATTAGCTCTCTGCAAAGGGGTCTTAGTTTGATCCGGACCCATTTAACATGTATATTAGGTGAACTGGAGACTCTGTTACCTGTAGTTAGGAGTTGTAGTTTGCCTGGTTCTGAGACTATATGTTGGGCATGGAAAACCATAAGCAAATGAAGAGAATTTTTTTGTTTAGTTTGAATATATGTGTTAGTTTGGATATGTGTGTTCTTGTAGTTTTTGGATGTGTTTTTGTCTTTGTGTTGTACTGCTGGGGGAAACGATATTCCGTTTCTTTTCTTGTACGCAAGTGCATGAAGTGAAATGACAAATCAACTGTTCCTGATTCCTGAATGGATGAATGGATTTACTGTGTGACGTATGATATGCTTTATATGCAAAATTCTTGTGGCTTGAGAGAAAACATGTCAATAAACACAATGTGTTCATGAAGTCAGACTTGCTTCAATCTGTGAATTGTCATGGGCCAAGAAAACAGTCTCCATTTCACCTGACACCCGGGGAAGTGGCCTTTTAATTTGAATATTTGATAAAAGCCTGACGTGTTTGATTAAAATTAAATTAAAAATGCATTAAGCAATAGTTTGGATTTTAACACTGACTCGAGTGACTCCCTGTAATGTGAAAGGGTCGCTTTTACTGCTAATTGCAATGAGAAACAACACCACAGTCTACAGTTGCCCTTAACCAGAGACAGGCTTTGCTTTTACTTTCAGCTCATTGTTGACATTATCTGGCCCAAAGATGGCACCTCTCCCCCTTGCTTTAAAACCATGGATAAGCCGCTCGCGCAACTCACAAGTTGAGAACATGGTCTGTGGTGAAATTGGCAGAGAATAAAGGAAGTTTGTTACACTGTTTTGTAGCATGGAGGCATCTTTGGGCCAAATAATGTAAATGATGAGTTTAAAGTAAAGGCAAAGCCTGCCTCTGGTTTAGGAGAGTTGTAGACTACAGTGCTGATGGGAAATACAAATGATCCTTTCACATTACTGGGGGTCATTTGATTCACTGTTAATATTGTAAATATTGCTTAATGTAGCTTTAAGATTAGTGAACATTTCTGTTTCCAGCAATGGGAAAATAACACCTAAGAACAAAAATGCCTAACAAAAATGAATATCAAGGTGAACATCAGAAATTTTGGCACTGCTGTCGTGTATTGATGAAGTGCCTGAAGGACTGTCAGCTGGTGTTTAGTATCAAAGCTTTAACAGAGGGTCCAGTGGAATGCTTCGCTACTTAGCAGCTAGTGCCAGAGTTTACTTTTGGAAGCCTGCAGCGGGTTAAGAAAACATGCAGATTCAATGGCTAAGTAGTCAGAAATATTTGGTTTGACATTGGACCACAGTGATGGTGTTGTCATTCACAGCTTTGTTAGAAATTTGATAAACTGAACTGTCTAGAGCAGTGGTGTTAAATTATATGCCATTGAAGTCCGTGTGTATGCAGGTTTTCTTTCGATCCCAACACTATACCAGCTGATTTTACCGATTAGTTCTCCTGTCTGGTTGTAGTTGTGTTAATCAGTGAAATCAGCTTTGTGTAGTGTCGGGTTGGAAAGAAAACCTACATACACATGGACCTCCATGACACAACTGTATTCCACTGAATACAGTGTCTAGAGGATCAGCATGTCTGACTTCTTAGATGGTATTTATGGTCAAATGATATGTATCTCTAATAGGAATGGGCATTTCATTTAATATTGATTCCGACAAAACCTCAGTTAACCAACTAGCCTAAAATAATAAAGTGACCAAACTGATGTAATTTATATGGGATTTAGGAGGTTGTGCAAGCACTCCACCCAGTCGCGCTATCCTGCTCGTCCCACTCTGCTATGTTATCACTTGCGCTCAAGGGCATAAAAATCCAATGTGCTGGTTTTCAGCTTTGTTTTTGTTTTTTTTTTGTGAAATTATCACTAGAGTTTGACATCACCAGCACCAACATAAATAAATAAGCAATAATGGCCTGTTTTTAGTTATGTATGTTCAGTGACAGGCTATTGTATAGGCCTTGAAAAGAAGGTTTTATTCCGAATTTTAAAGCCGACATGAGCGAGGTGAGGCATTATTCAGAATGAATATGTGAAATGTATTCAGTTGCAGAAACAATTAGCTATGATATTCAGCTTTAAAAGAAAACAACTGTGACAGTAAATTATTTGTATAGCCTACCATTTATTTAGGAACGATTACAGACTGAAAACAGACTATTTATAGCACGTAGCCCTTAAAATGTTTGTGTTGCATATCGTCGTGCTTCCTGGCGATGTGCCGTTTGAGATTCCATAAGGAATTCTCTCATAACTGACTCACCACATTCTCTTTCAACCTCCTCCTGCTCGATTGTTTTCTTAATCTTACACTTGTAAGAATCCCAATATCTGATTTCATAAAATTAGAATACTTGTTTATTATTTTAACATGTTTATGTTAAAGTAATAAACATGTTTATTATTTTAATCATAAATAACAGTTGTGTTAGTCGCTACTTTTCATTGAAACGTATCTTAAATATGAAAATGACTTTCATTTTAACTACCAGTGCATTTGACACCGTTTAGCTCATTTCTAAAGGTTTAAAGAACTAGTTGGCTAGCCCTGTCCATCTCTAATGTATGATACTCTATTTAGTAGCGTTAAAGACTGAAAAACTAATTTCCTTGTCCAATAACCTTCTTTGTTGCAGGAGTCCTATCCCTCAACACCCCCAATATGGTTTGTTGACTCTGATGACCCCAGTTTGGCTGAAGTATTGGAGCGCTTAGAAGATGTGAGAAAAGGCAGCACATTAGTAAGTTGATGTATATGCAACTTTACCAAGACCTGTTAAGATTTCCTACCATCACTCAGGGTTACGAGTACAGAAACATAATGAAATATTGTGACAGTGCTTTTAATTGCATCAACGGTATTATTTGTGTGGATTTTCACAGCTCCTTCAGCAGTTAAAACGTCTCATATGTGATCTCTGTCGACTTTACAACCTGCCTCAACATCCAGATGTAGAAATGCTGGACCAGCCTCTTCCTGCTGGGCCAATCTGCCAAGAGCGAAAGGTAAGCATTGCAAGCCCAAGTAACATTTCAAGTTGGGCAAGAGTTGGCTTTGTGCCTCACAATGTGCCATTCTCCATAGCATGGCCCAGCAGATGAGGTGACATCTGAGGAAGAAGAGGAGGAAGAAATGGGAGAGGTGCCCATCTATATTATTAATATTTGATGATCCAACCTTTTCATAGCTTATCTAAATGAAATTTATTAGCCATGTAAGTTTGCATATTCAAAGACTGTGGCTTTGTAGGTTCCTGACAGATATACAAGCAAAACATAAAATGTAGCATTATGTGCATATAAACTAACATCATAAGGAAAAGGTTAGTCAAAAAATAAAAATGGAAATAAGTGTTTCCTCTGTATGGTATGTATACAATTAGAGGCTGATGTTATGTACTCATAGGAGGGTATGTATGATAAAAGTAGCACATAAAAGGCAGTGTACATAAGAGGTAATACAAAATTATAAGTAGAATAATACATTTAATTGGAAAGGAGAAAATCAAGAGGGTCTCTTCCATTTTTGTCTCCATTGTGTATGTAATGTTATACCCTGTATCTACATTGTCATTGTGACAGCAGGACATTGAAGACCTGGACCACTATGAAATGAAAGAAGAGGAGCCAGCTGATGGGAAAAAGTCTGAGGATGATGGGATAGAGAAAGAAAATTTGGCCATTTTGGAGAAAATCCGTAAAAACCAGAGACAGGATCACTTGAATGTAAGTGCTCATTCGGTAGGTGCCTTTCCTTGTTGACTTACAGTAACAATGTATTCTTTTATTTGTATGGCCTTTAGGCATCTGTAATTTTGACCAACTTTGTAATGCATGTTGCAGGGTGCAGTCTCTGGCTCAGTGCAAGCCTCAGACCGCCTCATGAAAGAACTCAGGGAGATCTACCGATCACAGAGTTACAAGACAGGTGACCACTAGTGAATATTTTTCCTGCTCAAATTGGGCATCCAAACAAAAAAATAATACTACTTTTACTATTCAAAATGTGATTTTTTTTTTTATTATTTTGCCCTGGGAGAGAGCAACTATCATTGTAGATAACTAACCAAATGAAAGTCTTGTGTTTACCTTAATTCTTTCCAGGTATTTATTCAGTGGAGCTAGTCAATGACAGCCTTTATGAATGGCATGTCAAAATTCGAACGTAAGTTCCGTCTTACATGCACTTGTTCATACATTTTCCATGTTAATTAATATGCCTGTTGTCTTAGGTTTGACTTGTATTTTGGCTGTTTGTTGGTACAGGGTAGACCCAGATAGTCCACTGCATAGCGACTTGCAGGTTCTCAAGGAAAAGGAAGGGGTGGACTACATTCTGCTCAATTTCTCTTATAAAGTGAGTTTTTCTGGCCAATTTTTTGGACTATTTTGTTAAAGAGAAGTTTTGGAACTGAAGATTTCTCTGTTGTTTTGACAGGATAATTTTCCTTTTGATCCACCTTTTGTACGGGTTGTTTCACCTGTGCTCTCCGGAGGGTGAGTGTGTAGCAAACCCTTATCCAGTTTGCTTAAGAAAGGCTCTTGAAATATTCACCCTTATTCATCTAGTGCCGTTTTTCTCTGCCACACAATTTCATGGAGCATTTATGAATTTTTGCCAGAGTTGTACTTGTAGTGCTTTATGGTAGGCTAATCAGTCCCTTGAAAAACAAATTGCTTTAAGGACCATTATTCACGTAGTTAAATATGTTATGTTAAAAGTTTTTGTTTTCTTAATTTTTTTTTAAATAACTAAACCCTAAGGAGGAAGATTAGATTCACTCAGTGGTTTGGCAAATTTATTTGTACCTTGCTTTCTCAGAGTTGAAGATCAGAATAGGTTGGGCAATATGTCAAAATGTTCCTACTGGCGATTGCAGATATATCCCCCCCCCCCCCCTGCGCGTCGGCCATTTTCAGCGAATGCAATCATGGAAGAGCTTGTTACAAAAAAGAATACAAAATCCCCTATTTGGGATTATTTTGGTTTTAAGCTGGGTGCAACCGCAAGCCAAAGAACCTAAATGAAGTAATTTGTCGACTTTGCAAATAAGTACTTCCAGCAAAAGATTCTAGCACTACCGATTTGCTTGAGCATTCATGTGAAAATCTAATTTTACTGAAATATTACAGCCTATGGGCTACTTTTCTTCAATTAAACAAAATAAATCACCTTAAGATCTTTGCTAAGCAATAAGCTGTAAAGACAGGCTGAACAGCTGTCAGGCGCGATTTGGAAGAAAAAAAAAGTCCAATGAAAGATGCTGCCACTGGCAGCCTCCACATGCACAAACAGGTAGGAATATGCTATGCTGTTAAATGATCAGGGTGCACAACTGCACATATAGTTTTTGGTCTAGTTCTCAAATATGATTTATGAGTTGACGTTGCTTTTCAGCACCAATTGGTCGGACAGCAACCACTAAAGACAGCTTAATTATCAATTATTCACTGCCGTTTTGTGAAAGACTCATCGGACATCAGTGCAACAAGAGTGTGCCTATGGCCCAACTCCAACTGCCAGTTCCTATTCGTGCAAATTGCGCTTTACAGGTTAATTATTTACCGATTTGAATTCTTGAGGAGGCATACCATTAAATTAGCAAAATAAAAGGACATAAATCAAGCAAAAAAATCACCCCAAAAAACAGCCACCGATTGGACTCAGCCAGTCACTGATTACCAATATATTCGTCCAACTGCCCAAGCCTAGATCAGAACCCCTTGAAGAGTCTTCGTAGGCTTATAAGTGTATAGTGAACTACTTCAAAGTTGATTTTGTATTGTGTAGAGCAGTGTTTCTCAATCTGGTTCTCAGGTATCACCAGTACTGCCAGGACACTTCTCAATACAGAGTACCCCATGTATGAACTTGCATTCTTCAGCAGAATGTGCTTGGCAAGTTGAATTTAGGAGTAAAAACTCATAAGATCAGACTGCCCAGAATTCTCAAGTTTGAGATGATAGGTACTTGCTGATATTACGCAATACCCGAAGCTAGCAAAAGTCAGAGCAAAATTTACAAATTGGTATTAGTTTTCCAAAAAGGGAAAATATTTGAAATCTAGACTTTTGATTTCTTGCCACAAATTTTCTTGCAAGTGAATTTGGTGAAGAAACAGTTGTAGAACAGAAATTATAATAACTTAGTTATGGGCATTGCTTGTCTCTGCCATTGCTGTTAACATCTAAGTGAATATAGGGATCTTGTGTATCTTAAGTCTGCCAAGTCACCAACTGATGCACCCTCGATTAAGTGGGCGAATTAAGGGCACATTCAGGCATTTTAAGTGTTCTTAGCTGAATGCAAACTTGTGTTTTGGGACAGTACTTGGGGATGCAATAGATGATGTTACTTGAGGACGGACACAAGTACAGACAAGTACACTTATTGAGAAGTACAACTTGTATCCTATTCAGCCAAGTAGTTAAATACATTCACCTGTTGTTTCAGGTGTAACACCTCCCTGAATGGAGGCTGGAATATCTGGAACAACAGGTGAATTTAAAAAACTACCTAGTAGAATAGAAAACCAGCAGTACAGGTGGTACCCTAAGACCAGATGGAGAACCAGTGGTTTAGATTTGGAGTATGTAATTCAGTGATGATTGGTCAAATATCCTTGTGACTGGAAAGTAAAATTGTTTTATACACAGAAAAAAAAATCTTGAATTATATTTACACAAAGGATCCAAAATAAACGCATTGTAAATTACTTTGACATACAGGGACTGAACTCTAGAAATTAATTTTTTCAAGTAAACATCCATACCTACTTTATTTGAACACTTTCCCAAAAATAATGAATGCTTAGTGATAACATTCCGTATTGTCCTTTTAAGTTATGTTCTAGGAGGAGGGGCTTTATGCATGGAGCTTCTCACAAAACAGGTATGAAATTAAATTTGATGGAACTCAATGACACAGGTTTATTTACTAAAATTGTGCAAGAAGTGGAATAATCTATTTGGATTTTTTTCCCCCCAGGGCTGGAGCAGTGCCTATTCCATAGAATCTGTTATAATGCAGATTAATGCTACCCTAGTCAAAGGAAAAGCCAGGGTGCAGTTTGGAGCCAATAAGGTAACCACATGTCAACATGCATTAGAGAGTACAGGTTTTCTTTTTTATGTAGAAATAAGTGACAGAATAGTAATAGTCTGTGTGAAAACGCATATGCAGAGCTGAACGTTAACTGTTTTTGCACATAGCACTGGCGCTACAGAGGTTGATAGTTTTGTAGGACAAGCCACTAAATTGTAGCACAAGTATAAAACATCTGTTACCATCTCTAAAAACAACTACAAGTAATGTAGTTCATTACTTAAACAGCTATGTGACAATCATGTTGCATACAGGGCACACAAACCTTAACAAGGAATATTTTCAGACAAACATTGTCTTTATTTGCTCATAACGGTAAATTGCAGGGACATAACTGTATACAAAACATCAATATTACACTTCAAATTAGCAGTGAAAATCTCAGTAAATTTATGTCAACACATATGTAGTGTGTGTGTGTGTGTGTGTTTTAGGGGTCGACCGATACAGTTATTTCAGGGCTGATACCGCTTATTAGTAATCAAGGAGACAGATAGCCGATATTTCCAACGATATACATTTGCATGAAAATGAAAATAAAATCTTGATGTCGAAATTTAGAATAACACAAACTCCAACACAAAATTTAATTGAAATGCCTTTAAACATATGTTTAATTAAAATAGAACATTTCATTATCTTAAAACAAAAGGTGCAGGGAGCTTCCAGCAGCAATAAATAACATTGTAATCTTATCAGTTTTTTTTGCTAGTCAGCTGGCTAAATTATGGATCAACAAATAAACATGTTGACGTTCGCTATTGCATTCAAGTTAGCTCTATGAGACTCAGCATTATCGTTATTATGACCATCGGCTACCTGTCTAGCTAAAATAGAAGGAAGGAAATGGAAGGAAGTCTGTCTGTATGCATGTATGGATGTCTGTCCTAGGATTGCCACCTTCTGTGTGGAGAAATAAGGGACCCCCCCCCCCACACACACACACACACACAAGCTCCCTGCCCCCTGCTGCAAGTCCGAAATTCCCCCTCTGATGATGTAATTATTATTATTTATTTTTTGGGGGGGAATCCAATACGTCAATACACACAGTTTGAAGTGCTATATTGCGAAACAAAATAATTAAAGCGCTTAGAATTACAAGTGTAACAGGGCGTCCGGGTGGCGTGGCAGTCTATTCCATTGCCTACCAACATAGAGACCGCCGGTTCGAATCCCCGTGTTACCTCAGGCTTGGTTGGACAACCCTACAGACACAATTGGCCGTGTCTGCGGGTGGGAAGCCAGATGTGGGTATGTGTCCTGGTCGCTGCACTAGTGCCTCCTCTGGTCGGTCGGGTCGCCTGTTTGGGAGGGAGGGGACTGGGGGAAATGGCATGATCGTCACCCTGGCGAAACTCCTCACTGTCAGGTGAAAAGAAGCGGCTGGTGACTCATGTGTCGGAGGAGGCATATGGTAGTCTGCAGCCCTCGCCAGATCAGCAGAGGGGGTAGAGCAGCGGCTGGGACAGCTCAGAAGAGTGGGGTAATTGGCCAAGTGTAATTGGGGAGAAAAAGGGGGGAAAATAAAAAAAATACTTACAACTGTAACAAAAATATTTCTGTTATACTTTGGATTTGTAATAACTGATTGGTTTGACACAAGACTGAAAGATCACAAACATAACATTGTGTACATCCCAAACAAATGGAAACTATCAGTAACTGCAAGCAACTGAGGGTACTATTTTTAACTGTACAAGGCAACCACTGAGTTAGGCCTAATGGCAACAATGATGCTGACACTGACGTGCAATCTCACAACACGCAGAGCTTGTCGGTCTGTAGCCCACCACTGAAATTAAACTTCTCCACTCCCCCTGGCGGCCTGTCCAGGGTGTCTCCCTGCCTGCCGCCCGATGGCTGCTGGGAAGGGCTCCAGCATCCCCGCGACCCTGAGCAGGATAAGCGGTTTGGATAATGGATAGATGGATAATTTTCCTTGATGTTATTCTTATCACTTTGAAGACCTAGTGTATATATGAAACGATGTGTACGAAAACACGGGACAAATCGTGTCCCTTATTGATTCAATATGAGACGCGGCATTTTATTTTCCAATACAGGAGGACCCCGTATTTTAGGGACGGGATTATCTCGACAACCATTCATCTAATCGACTTCACACTTGGCGGGTGTATTGCTGAGGACCGAAGGAAGTGCAGTGTTGAGTGTGAAATTGTTTGGCTGAGCAGTTCTCAAGAAAGCTGCAAGCAGTACAGTTTTCAGTGAAGTTAGTCGTAATGAATTCTGCTTCTTCACTTCCCGTGGAGTCAACGAGCAGAAACACAAACAGCACCACTCTGCCATTGCAACCCAGATTGTGGTCGGAGGGGAGAACTACAGCCATATTCCTTCGAGTATTAAGTTTGAAGTTTGGATGAACGGGCACTGCACTAGTACTACTACTACTACTACTTTCAGCTGCTCCCGTTAGGGGTCGCCACAGCGGATCAGCCGTTTCCATCTCTTCCGGTCCTCTGCATCTTCCTCTGTCACGGTAGCCACCTGCATGTCCTCCCTCACCACATCCATAAACCACCTCTTTGGCTTTCCTCTTTTCCTCTTCCCTGACAGCTCCATATTCAGCATGCTTCCCCCAATATACCCAGCATCTCTCCTCCACACATGTCCAAGCCATTTCAATCTTGCCTCTCTTGCTTTGTCTCCAAACCGTCCAACCTGAGCTTCAACACTGCCACCTCCAGCTCCACCTCGTCTTTTCGTCAGTGCCACAGTCTCCAACCCATACACCATAGCTCGTCTCACTACCATCTTGTAAACCTTCCCTTTAACTCTTGCAGTTACCCTTCTGTTGCAAATCCCTCCTGACACTCTTCACCCACTCTACTCTTCCTGCACTCTCTTCTTCACCTCTCTTCCACACGCCCCGTTACTTTGAACAGTTGACCCCAAGTATTTAAACTCACACGCCTTTGTCACCTCTAATCCTTGCATCCCCACTGCAGCCATCGCTGTCCTCCCTCTTCTTCACGCATATGTATTCTGTCTTGCTCCTACTGACTTTTATTCCTCTTCTCTCCAGTGCATGCCTCCACCTCTCCAGGCTCTCCTCAACCTGCACCCTAATCTCGCTACAGAGCACAAATGTCATCCGCGAACATCATAGTCCACAGACACTCCTTCCTGATCTCTTCCATCAACCTGTCCATCACCATTGCAAACAAGAAAGGGCTCAGAGCTGATCCTTGATGTAATCCCATCTCCACTTTGAACCCATCTGTCATTCCAACTGCACACCTCACCACTGTCACACTGCCCTCGTACAGGTCCTGCACCACTCTTACATACTTATTTGCCATTCCCAACTTCCTCATACCATGCAGTACCACACCTCCTCTCTCAGCACTCTGTCATATGCTTTCTATAAATCCACAAAGACACAATGTAATGCCTTCTGACCTTCTCTATACTTCTCTGTCAACATTCTCATAGCAAACATCACATCTGTAGTGCTCTTTCATGGCATGAAACCATACTGCTGCTTGCTAATCATCATTTCTCCTCTTAACCAAGCTTCCACTACTCTTCCATATCTTTATGCTGTGGTTGATCAACTTTATACCTCTGTAGTTGCTACAGCTCTGCACATCACTCTTATTCTTGAAAATCGGTACTAGTATGCTTCTTCTCCACTTCTCAGGCATCCTCTCACTTACCAAGACTGTGTTAAACAATCTAGTTAAAAACTCCACTGCCATCTCTCGTAAACACCTCCATGCCTCCACAGGTATGACACCTGGACAAACTGCCTTTCCACTCTTCATCCTCTTCATAGCTGCCCTCACTTCCTCCTTGCTAGTCCACCGCACTTCCTGATTTACTAACCCCACATCATCCAACCTTCTCTCTCTCATTTTCTTCATTCGTCAGCTCCTCAAAGTATTCCTTCCACCCTCTCAACACACTCTTTTTGCTTGTCAGCACATTTCCATCTCTATCCTTGATTGCCCTAACCTGCACATCCTTCCCAGCTCAGTCGATGGCTTTCTCCTTGCAACCCTGCTATGCACACCATTGTTGTTCAGTGTTCTCCTGATGATGGACTCATGAACATTAACATTAGCCAATGTGAGAGAGGCCTTTAGTTGCTTAGAAGTTACCCTGGGTTCCTTTGTGACCTGGCCGACTATTACACGCCTTGCTCTTGGAGTGATCTTTGATGGTCGACCACTCCTGGCGAGGGTAACAGTGGTCTTGAATTTCCTCTGTTTGTACACAATCTGTCTGACTTGTGGATTGGTGGAGTCCAAACTTTGTAGAGATGGTTTTGTAACCTTTTCCAGCCTGTTGAGCATCAGCAACGCTTTTTCTGAGGTCCTCAGAAATGTACTTTGTTCTTGCCATGATACACTTCCACAAACATGTGTTGTGAAGATCAGACTTTGATAGATCCCTGTTCTTTAAATAAAACAGGACGCCCACTCACACCTGATTGTCATCCCATTGATTGAAAACACCTGGCTCTAATATTTTCCTCAATAAATAAATGACCAAGTATAATACTTGTGTGTCATTTATTTAATTGGGTTCTCTTTATCGACTTTTAGGACTTGTGTGAAAATCTGATGACGTTTTAGGTCATATTTATGCAGAAATATAGAAAATTCTAAAGGGTTCACAAACTTTCAGGCACCACTGTACCTTCTGAGCTGTCTCCTTCACTATTTCTGCCGTGGTTGCCCAGCCATCCGGCAACTCTTCACTACCACCCAGTGCCTGTCTTAACTTCTCCCACACAACAGTCTTCCTTCTTCAACTTCTACCATTTGATCCTCAGATCTGCCTTCACTCTCTTCCACTTCTTGGTCTCAAAAGTCATCCTACAGACCAACATCCGATGCTGTCTAGCTACATTCTCCCGTTACCACCTTACAGTCTCCAATCCCTTTCAGATTGCGCCTCCTACATGAGATATAGTCTGCCTGTGTGCACTTTCCTCCACTCATATACGTCACCCTGTGTTCCTCCCTCTTCTTGAAATATGTATTCACCACAGCCATTTCCATCCTTTTCACAAAATCCACCACCATCTATCCTTCCACATTCCTCTCCTTGACACCATACCTCCCATCACCTCTGTTCCCTTTGCCAACATGCCCATTGAAGTCTACTCCAATCACCACTCTCTCTTCTTTGGGTACACTCTCCACCACTTCATCCAACTCACTCCAGAATTCTTCTTTCTCTTCCGTCTCACACCCAACTTGCAGGGCATATGTGCTGATGACATTCATAATCACCCCTTCGATTTCCAGCTTCATACTCAGCACTCTATCTGACACTCCTTTCACCTCCAACACACTCTTGACATATTCTTCCTTCAGAATTACCCTTACCTCATTTCTCCTCCCATCAGTACCATGGTAGAAGAGTTTGAACCCCCCTTCTATGCTCCTGGCCTTACTCCCCTTCTACTTGGTCTCTTGCACACACAGTATATCTAGCTTCCTTCTCTCCATCATATCAGCCAGCTGTGTCCCTTGACCATAGTGCCAACATTCAAAGTTCCGACTCTCACATCCACACCCCTACCCTTCCTCCTCTCCCGCTGCCTCTGGACATGCCTTCCTCCTCTCCTTCTCCTTCACCCACAACAGTACTGTGGTGGTCCTTAGAGCCTGGGTCTCGACCGATCCAGTATGGAAATCTTATTTATGATCTACACATTTGATTTCGCAAAAGTTTTATGCCGGATGCCCTCCCTGACACAATTCTCCCCATTTATCAGGGCTTGGGACCAGCCCTAAGAATGCACTGGCTTGTGCATCGTCAGTGGCTGGGTTGAACGGGCACTACACTAGTAACATGTAAAAACACCCACCCATACAGGCGAGTAATATAACGTTTGCAATATGGTAGCTAAAATAAGTTACAGTTGCACTGGCACCAATGTCACTCAAAGTTAAAGCTATCATTACGTAAATGAACTATTATATCATCATAGTTAACTGTATATCACTGCAACAAAGTGGGCATTTTCAGTGGTATAACTGGGAAAACTGAGCATGCTATTCATCATAGAAATAGATCATAAAATTGTGGTGTTTTTGCAACTTCAGCGTAGATGATTGGGATGTCTGTTGCAACTTCGGCAATGTCTGCTGCCTTAAATTCGAAACAGCTCTGCTGGCTCACCAGAGCTGCTCCAGTCTGTAAATGTGTTTTGAATGGATGAATGAATGATTTATTTCAGTTATACATTTGTGTTCATATGCGATAGACAGAAAAGGAAAAAAAATAAAAAACATCATTGTACATATTTACGTCAGTCCATTTCACACAACAAAACTCAATCAATCAATAACCGAAAAAGGAATAGGTTGAAGCCCATGGCTTATTGTTGCCTATCCTATACAGTCCTTAAGTTAACCTAGAATATCAGAGTTACAAAAGGAGAAAAAAAGAAAAATGTATACTAAGTTTTAATCCTTAATTATTTTACATTTAAAGATTTTCTGAAACTCAACAGCGAGCTACACAATTTCAACTCATCATTAAGACCATTCCATAGCTTGTTTTGATAGGCTATTACTTGTGACGTGTAACCAATCAGATAGTGCTGTGGGTGGGACATTGCTCGAGACCGCAGAGTGGTGACTACCGACAGAGAGGCGGCTGCATCAGTGCCAAAGTAGCGCATTTTTGAATTAATTTGTTTTATAGGCAATCAGATTTTAAAAAAATAGCGATTTCAATAATCGTGAATATGCTGAATATTTTTGGACCTCTATTGTGTGTGCGTGCGTATATGTGTGCATATGTGTGCATGCATGCGTGCACATGTCAGATCTAGCATGTCTGCTGGCCACTTGTTCCTATTTGGCCTAGAGTTGGGACAGATCTGAGCCAATATCGGTATCAGGTGCCGATACTGACGTAATTCACTCATCGGATATCGGACTGACGTTACCAATCCACAGCCAATCAAGATTCCATAGAGTGATGTTTTATGAATTATGAATGTATAATAATGTAATTTTAAGCCCATAGCCAAAATGGTATATACAAGTTCAGGTAATAATAATAATAAACTTTATTTGTATAGCGCCTTTCATACATAAAATGCAGCTCGAAGTGCTTTACATTAAAAACAAGGGAAACAATAAAACTCAACAACAATACAGATAAAATAAGTTAAAAGTAATAAAACACAGACCTAGGCAAAAAACATAAAACAAAGCAAGAAATAAAACCACAGTACAAGATAAAAAATAAGAGTAAAAGAAATAAAATGAAATTAATTAAAAGCAAGAGCATAAAAATGGATCTTGAGCTGATTCTTAAAACTATCTATGGATATTGCTTCTCTTATTTATTGGGGGAGTCCATTCCAAGCCGTTGTTGCATAAAAACCAAATGCTGCTTTGCTATACTTTTTGTAGTTCATTTTAAGGACAGTGAGCAGGCCAGCATCAGAGGATCTAAGAGAGCGGCTCGGAACATAATCAGATAAGCAGTCAGATACGTAGGTATGAGGGTGCTAAACCATGAAGTGTTTTGAGTGCAGGGACGTGGGACACAAGTGCTTCGCTTGCTTGCATAGAGAGTGGGAAGCGGAGGATGTGGAAGCCATCAGCCGGGGGGGGACACGAGACCGATGGCCACAGGGAAAAAAGTGAAACCCCACAAAATGTAAACCTGGAGTCTCCTAAACTCCATAGGATTCGGATCAAGATAAAATGGCCATACATGATTTAGTAACTGTATCAGTGTGCGTGGAGTTAGTGGCACTGCTACGTGCGTAACCTTCCAGCAGCTGCTGCAGCTGAGCCCGGGCAGGAGGCGCAGAGTGACAGGGAGGAGGTGGCAGCAGACACGCCTGTTACCTAGAGCCAAGAGAAGGAGAATGATGATAAAATTGAGTATGAGTTGGTCTCAGACAGCATGGGAACAGATTCCTAGCAACCAACCAATGAGCTGTACACTTTGGAGGAAATCGATGTTTTTTTGGATGAAAGTTTTGGCAAGTCTGTCAAATTAATTGATTATTTTCTGGACAAAACTAAATTACTCAAAACTGTCACAGCACTGCAAAACCTTTGTAGGGTTTGATTTATTAGATGAAAGAAGTTATCATTTAAGAAAGCATGTCACCACCTTAAGAAAAAAAGCACCTGTTCACAAGAAAGGGAAGAACACTGAAAGACAAAAAACTAGCAAATGAATCACAGGGTGTTAATATTTTCTTTCTAGCCATCCCATTTGTTTTTCTGATTTTCATCTTTCTTTTCCCCATGCAGCGTTCAAGTTTGGGATCTTTAAACATTAATGGAGGGAGAGATAGGCAGATGAGAGTGGAATTTTTTGGTTTTTGCACTCAGAAACACACACAGACATGGGTGGGGATTGGAACTGCACTACAGACTTCACACTGAACAGGCCAAGTGAAAAATCCCATTCACAATTTCCATCACTTAATCCAAGTTATTTGAATAAATTGATGCTTGGAGGATAAAAATTTTAAAAACCAGACAGTACACATGGGTAAAGGTTTCAGGGAACAGGGTAAGTGCTGCTAGGCTAGACGGGTTGTATATCACCAGACACCTTAACTCCATGTTAGTCAGGAGCAACATATTTCCAGTTGGTTTTACAGATAACTTAGTCAATGATGTTTTAGGTCTTTCACCAGCCCCTCCCAAAAAATATATCCGGAAAGTATTCACACCCCTTCACTTTCCCATTTTGTTATGTTACAGCCTTATTCCAAAATGGATTAAATTCCTTTTTTTTCTCATCAATCTACATACAATACCCCATAATGACAAAGCAAAAAAGGTTTTGTAGAAATTTTTGCAAATTTACTAAAAATAAAAAACTGAAATATTGCATGTACATAAGTATTCACACCCTGTGTGGAGGAGAGATGCTGGGTATATTGGGAGAGGGATGCTGAATATGGAGCTGCCAGGGAAGAGGAAAAGAGGAAGGCCAAAGAGGAGGTTTGTGGATGTGGTGAGGAAGGACATGCAGGTGGCTGTTGTGAAAGAGGAAGACGCAGAAGACAGGGAGAAATGGAAACTGATGATCCACTGTGGCGACCCCTAATGGGAGCAGCTGAAAATAGTAGTATTAGTAGTAGTTAATAAGAACTGCTTTGTGGTTTATTACAGCCTCATGTAACCTTACACATAACAACAACAACAATAATCAAGAAAAAAGAGCTCTGGAATCGATTTCGGCAAATATACATATTTAGGTATCGAGCCTCCTGGCCCTTAGAAGAGGATGTCCATTTTGCTGCTACCTGGCCAGGGTGGAATTCCTCCAATGACAGCCTTCTGTACTGATGTGGATTAAGTCTTCAGCAGTGGAGACATCGAGGTTGCTGCGGGTAGTATTTTTAATGCAGTTTTGTGATGAAAATCCATGCTCACACTGAGCGGAGCACTTTCGAGGAATTGTGGGAATTGGTGTTGGATGTATGGAGTCTATGCAGCCGGGGACATGATTTTTAATTGTACAATAGACTACTACTACTACTACTACTACTACTTTTGGCTGCTTCCGTTAGGGGTAGCCACAGCAGATCATCTGTTTCTATTTCTTCCTGTCCTCTGCATCTTCCTCTGTCATGCCAGCCACCTGCATGTCCTCCCTCACCACATCCATAAACCTCTTCTTTGGCCTTCCTCTTTTCTTCTTCCCTGGCAGCTCCATATTCAGCATCCTTCTCCCAATATACCCAGCATCTCTCCTCCACAAATGTCCAAGCCATCTCAATCTTGCCTCTCTTGCTTTGTCTCCAAACCGTCCAACCTAAGCGGTCCCTCTAATATAATTGTTCCTAATCCTGTCCTTCTTCGTCACTCCCAACAAAAATGTTCGCATCTTCAACTCTGCCACCTCCAGCTCCGCCTCCTGTCTTTTTGTCAGTGCCACTGTCTCCAAACCATATAACATAGCTGGTCTTACAACCTTCTTGTAAACCGTCCCTTTAACTCTCGCTGGTACCCTTCTGTCGCAAATCACTCCTGACACTCTTCTCCACCCACTCCACCCTGCCTGCACTCTCTTCTTCACCTCTCTTCTGCACTCCCTGTTACTTTGTACAGTTGACCCCAAGTATTTAAACTCATACACCTTCATCACCTCTGCTCCCTCACCATTCCACTGTCCTCCCTCTCATTCACGCATAGCAGAGTTGTGACCAAGTCATTGTTATGCAAGTCATAAGTAAGTCTCAAGTCTTAACCTTCAAGTCTCAAGTCAAGTCCCAAGTCATTAAGGGCAAGTCTCAAGTCAAGTCCCAAGTCACCGAGCTCAGGTCAAGTCAAGTCACAAGTCCCTAATTTCATGTGTCAAGTCATCAAGTCTCAAATGTAGTGTGTTTTATACCAATTTAACACATTTTTTTTAAATTCAGGTAATATTAAATTGTTTCATTACAATAGTACATAAATAAACCACAGATAATGTTAGAAATAATTATTTTATTGTGTTAAAATTTGGACAACAGTTGGATTTTGCTTTACGTCTAAGAAATAATAAAAGGCACACTCTAAATCACAAATGAGCGCACAACTCTTAATAACAATACAAAACATATTGATCATTCCAATACACAATAAACAAACACTCTCTCTGTTTGTCTAGTTCGACCTACAATTCATTGCACTTGCAAAATATCAAGTTGGCTAGGGCTTTATCGCCTCCCTCCAAAGCCACTCCTCCAAAACACGCACTGCCTGACTAGCCTACTGCTGGAGGTAGATAGGTTGACAGGCAGGTAGGCCATCCAATCATTTTAACCGGACACCTTAAAATGATTGGATGGGTTTATAACGGTCCTGCGACTTCCACAGATTACTCTTTTTATTTTTTTAATTTAGTTTCAGGGCATTTTATTTATTGATTGCTGTCGGGATGTAAAGAGAATTGCAAAAAATATAACAAAAAGTGCTTCTGAAAAAAATCGCCTTCCCTACCTTTAATTATTTGACTCCTTAGATTAGTAGAATCAGGGGTGCTGTTGGTGTAATTCAATAAATACATGGGCTGTGTGTGACGAAAGGCGCACCCTGCTTATGTACGCGTATTAAGTACCGATGTACGTGACGATGTGTACTTAATAAGCATACATTAAAATATATAGGGGTGCGTTTTTGGTCACAGCCATGGAGGTTTTAGAACCACTGGACTAGACACAAGGGAGTATTTCACAAAGCTGGCTAACTGAGTATACCTGACATCTGCGCAAAGTAAACCCTGGAAACCTTTCAGATCTGGAACATGGATTGAAGTAAAAAGAGCTGATCCGGGGCTCACTCTGCGCAGAAGTGAGGCTTACTTAGTTAGCCAGCTTTGTGAAATAACCTACTACCCCATGGCTCTAATCTAAGCCTATGCTTAGTAGGCTATGTTTCATATTGGGTGCAGTGCACTGTGTGTCATGCTCTGAGCATTATTTCAATTGCCATTGTGCCATTCAAAAAGTGTTGTAATATAGGAAATTATAGGTATTAATTTTGGTTTCATGAAACAAGTAAATGTATTTATAAATGTTTATAATTCAATGGAGAAAAATCTTTCCAAAGACAGTATATAACTAGATTAATTTGAATCATGGAGATACTTTCATATTTTTTATTTGTTTATTTGACAGGGACAATGCACAATAACTATATTGCACCAGAATTAGCTATAAGCTAATTTGCATCTGTAGTCCCTCGGCAGGAGTCGTCGGTAGCACATAATTCGGAGCATCGAGTCTAAATGCTCAATTAAAAACAGTGTAAACATAATCACGATTGAATACCACTAGTTCAGTGCCCGTTCGGAATGGGCTGATTTTCTCGAGAACCGCATTATATTACCCATATTTAAAACTATATCATATTGTATTATAGTATGATACGTGAAACCATGTACTGAAACAGTGTTTGATAGGCTAATTATCAGGGGGCAACAGGGGGTATGCTAACTCATTCCAGTGACTGCTACATCGCCCAGACATCGTTTGCCCACTGGGCCAACATAATTGAATATTCGCTGTTAGGTGTTCTGAAACAGAACAGTACGTTCAATTTTATTGTTGAGATGAGATTGAGACGATGTTTGGGCGATATAGCCTGGCGTATTCCTAACGGGCAGATTGTGTCTGTGTGTGTGTCTGACCACTCACACGCTACTGTACCTGTAGCCTAGAAAACAAACTTACTTCTCTTTGTAGCTTTTCAGATGCCGCACAAAGTGTGACATTGTTGAAATCCCATCCGATAACTTTGCTGCACATGTTTTACAAACAGCAGTCCTTTTCTTCCCAACAACTTCGAAGTTCTTATAGCTGTAAATAATTATTTTTGGAATCGTTCCAGCAGCTGCACTTGCCATGATTGAAAACTGTGCGCTCATGTTGAATAGAGCTGACATTAGTTTTTGAGTAGCATGATGGTACCTCCAATTAGATTTGAGTATTTTTGTTTTCCCGCCCATCTAAACGTTTGATTGGCCCTACGCGATGCCTGTGCGTAGGTAACTGTGTGCGCGCTGGAAATGAAGAATGATTACAAAATAAAATACGAGAGAGGTGCATCCCGCATAAACATTGAGAAAACACTCAAACAGTTCTCTCGAGTCATCCAGCTCAAGTCCAAGTCCAAGTCATAGATGTCAAGTCTCAAGTCAAGTCTCAAGTAATTTTCATTTTGGCAAGTCAAGTCGCAAGTCATCAAATTTGTGACCCGAGTCGCACTCGAGTCCAAGTCATGTGACTCGAGTCCACAACTCTGACGCATAGGTATTCCATCTTGCTCCTACTGACTCACATTCCTCTTCTCTCCAGTGCTTCCCTCCACCTCTCCAGGCTCTCCTCAACCTTGTACAATAGACAACTACCAATTCAATTTCAATTCAGTTCAGTTTAATTCAATTCAATTTATTGTCATTAAAAACAATGTGCAGGCACATGTTAAAAATGAAATAAGGACTGTGGCTTTGCCAAACAGTGCAAGACCGGCTCTGTCTCTCATGCAAAACTGTATCGCACTGGTGCTACTGTGGTAAATTCATTCATCGCACAGACCAATTTTTTTTTCATAGCACGTGTGACATCCATGTCGCTGTGTACAGCCCTGATATGTACATTTTGCTATAATTACAGTGGGATTTTTGAGCATAACATTTTGCAATAACATGACCTGACTTTTCTTTCAGAACCAGTACAATCTTGCCAGAGCACAGCAGTCATACAAATCCCTCGTGCAGATTCACGAAAAGAATGGTAAGTAAACATTTCTAAATGATGGGTTCTTGTTAGATACAGTGCATCCGGAAAGTATTCACACCCCTTCACTTCTCCCACATTTTGTTATATTACAGCCTTATTCCAAAATGGATTAAATTGCTTTTTTTTTCTCATCAATCTACACACAATAACCCATGACGACAAAGTGAAAAGGGTTTTGTAGAAATTTTTGCAAATTTATTAAAAATAAAAAACTGAAATATTGCATGTACATAAGTATTCACACCCTTTGCTATGACACTCACATTTGAGCTCAGGTTCATCCTGTTTCCACTGATCATCCTTGAGATGTTGCTACATCTTGATTGGAGTCCACCCGTAGTAAATGCAATTGATTGGACATGATTTGGAAAGGCACACACCTGTCTATATAAGGTCCCACTGTTGACAGTGCATGTCAGAGCAGAAACGAAGCCATGAAGTCAAAGGAATTGTCTGTGGACCTCCGAGACAGGATTGTATCGAGGCACAGATCTGGGGAAGGGTACAAAAAAATTTCTACAGCTTTGAAGGTCCCGAAAAGCACAATGGTCTCCATCATTCATAAATGGAAGAAGTATGGATCCACCAGGACTCTTCCTAGAGCTGGCCGCCCAGCTAAACTGAGCAATCGGGGGAGAAGGGCCTTAGTCAGGGAGGTGACCAAGAACCCGATGGTCACTCTGACAGAGCTCCAGCGTTCCTCTGTGGAGATGGGAGAACCTTCCAGAAGGACAACCATCTCTGCAGCACTCCACCAATCAGGCCTTTATGGTAGAGTGGCCAGACGGAAACCTCTGCTCAGTAAAAGGCACATGACAGCCCGCTTGGAGTTGGCCAGAAAGCACCTAAAGGACTCTCAGACCATGAGAAACAAGATTCTCTGGTCTGATGAAACCAAGATTGAACTCTTGGCCTGAATGCCAAATGTCACATCTGGAGGAAACCAGGCACCTCTCATCACCTTGCTAATACCATCCCTACAGTGAAGCACGGTGGTGGCAGCATCATGCTGTGGGGATGTTTTTCAGCGGCAGGAACTGGGAGACTAGTCAGGATCGAAGGAAAGATGAATGGAGCAAAGTACAGAGAGATCCTTGATGAAAACCTGCTCCAGAGTGCTCAGGACCTCAGACTGGGGCAAAGGTTTACCTTTCATCATGACAACGACCCTAAGCACACAGCCAAGACAATGAAGGAGTGGCTTCGGGACAAGTCTGTGAATGTCCTTGAGTGGCCCAGCCAGAGCCCGGACTTGAACCCCATTGAACATATCTGGAAAGACCTGAAAATAGCTGTGCAGCGACACTCCCCATCTAACCTTACAGAGCTTGAGAGGATCTGCAGAGAAGAATGGGAGAAATACCCCAAATATAGGTGTCCCAAGCCCTCTAGCTTCATACCCAAGAAGACTTGAGGCTGTAATCGCTGCCAAGGGTGCCACAACCAAGCACTGAGTAAAGGGTGTGAATACTTATGTACATGCAATATTTCAGTTTTTTATTTTCAAAAATGTGCAAAAAAATGTACAAAACCTTTTTCGCTTTGTCATTATGGGGTATTGTATGTAGATTGATGAGGGGAAAAAAAGGAATTTAATCCATTTTGGAATAAGGCTGTAACATAACAAAATGTGGGGAAAGTGAAGGGGTGTGAATACTTTCCGGATGCACTGTGTTATCTCGCTGTTATAGATCACTGCCACGGGTGCCCTCTTTTTGTTTTGTTTTTTACAGGCTGGTACACACCTCCAAAAGAGGATGGATAAGGAACTACAACCACTGTGCACTGGGAACATGTGTCTTTGGGTCAAAATATCTTGTTTTCTTTGGAATATTTTTCCACCCCTGACTATTTGGGAATATATCATCTTTTCTTGTGGAAACCAACTGGCAAATTCTTCATCTCGTTGGCTCAATAGACAAGTATTTCGTCTCTCGATCATGGGCAAGACTTAACTCCAGTATCACTTTGCTTCTCCCCTCAAAGTTTGCAGAGGAGAATGATGTGTGTGGGGGGTTCAGCTGTCCTCTTTCAATATGCTCATTTGTCCTTAAAAACCTTTCCACCCTATTAAAATGAGGAAGTGCTTTTTTCCTTTAGCTGCTTTGACAAAGTGGGCTTGTCAAACTATAACTTCCGCCTCCTAAACGGGAACCTTTCTAACACCAGTTAAAGCTGCCCAGAAGAAAAGCTCTGTTTTAGAGCAAACTCCCAAACTCTCATGGCCATAATGTATAATTTTAACAGAATGCTCTGGTGGTCAAATTTTAAGACGAAGGATGTTGAAGCTTTTGAAGTGGAGTTTCATCATAAAACATTTTTACTGACGGCACTCTTTTCTTTTTTCTTTATTGAAAATTCACTGGTTTGCAGTGCAGATATTGTTGAAGAAATAATAATAATAATAATAATAAAAAAAGACTTTTCTGGTTTGATAAACATCCCAGATCAGCAATTAGTCAGTTTCATTAAAAAGAAGTCAAGTCAATTTTATTTGTATAGCCCATTATCCCCAACAAATTTGCCTCAGTGGGCTTTAAGAAGTGTGTGTTTAAACGAAGAGAGCCTAATTACCCTGCATACCCTACCCCTGGTGTAGCTTCTTAAAGTAACAAATGTACTTGAGTTTAACAAAATGAAAATGTAATGGTGCAGCACTGAGATCAGTGGCAGGTAGGTAATAAATAGACCTGAGCTGAATACATACATCAGGACTAGTGGGCAAAGACCATGTTAGAATGTGTAGTTTGCATAGGTTATCTAAAAAAAAAATTATCACAACAGAAAAGCATGTATTATGGCATCTGTTGGGTTATGCTCAACAGATAATTGATACGCAGTTGAAGGCACTGGCGCTAGTTCATGGCACAAGGCGAGCTAAAATATGGCCAATACTTTTTTGCTAATTTCCGGATGTGCTGTGCTGGCAGTAATTGGGTACAATGGAGGTGCAGTTGTAAAAGGGGTGAATTAGAGAGAATAAATCATCAGTAGTTAGTGATGGGGGCTGTCTTCAATTATGGCCAATCAAATCAGCTCCTCTCATTTCCTTTAAAAACAGCGTGTGCTCTCTGTCATCAATCAGTCAATCAACTTGCATTTTATATAGCGCTTTTCTAGCTGCAATGGTGAACTGTCAGTTTCGTAATGGACGGCGAAAGTCCAGACCAGCTAAGGCAGAAAAGCTCCTCCCAGGAGGAAACTAATGTCATTGTTCGGGAGGTGCCGAGTCACCAAGTGTGCATACAACAGATTAACACCAACTCCAATGTGATATGAGACAACACACAAACATGATTATTTGACAGGCTACTGTTGAACGTGTCTTCATTCTCACCAGCGTCTTCCTCTCTTTCCTGCACATTCTATGAACACAGCAGGAGACCTTAAAAAGTTGTGATCATGGATCAGTTAGCCTAGGCTATCAGTTCATTCTTTCAGATTGAATGAGGTTAATTGAACTATTGAAATTCCTGTCACCATGTTGTTTTCCGTGCATAATGATGTACGTTGACCGTTTTATGTTGGAAGACAATGTTTTGTGATTAAAAGTGTTTAGGATAGTAGTCATCAATTATTCAGAAAATAGGCCAGTATAACATCTACAAAAATCACACACGCAACTTTTGCGTGAGTCTATGCTTAGTGCACCTTGGCTTAAAGCCTGGAAACTACCGCAGCACCTGTGTCTGCACTAAGAATTGGCCTGACCAGGCAGAGGTGCAGGTGTAAGATTTGGTTTTATTTGACACCAATCTAGCATTGTGCCACCTGATTTTGATTGATGCACCCTCTGCTGTGCCTCCACAGCCATTTCGGGGCAAATGATAGCATGGCGAGTCCAGAAATTAGCAAACACGCCCAGACGAGAGAAAAACCACCTTGTGTCCAACAAAATTGTCAGTACGCCTGCGTTAGCGCTACCGCTGACCTTGTGCTGCTCGGAAACTAAAGCCCCTTATGTGCTCAAAGTTGATAACCACCTTTTTGTTCAGGGGCCTTCTCGTGACTGCTTTTGTATCCCCTTTTTGGAATATGCGTAGATTTTTCCGACAGAAATCACTCTGTTTGACAGAACCCTGCTAAGATGGGCTTCCAAAGAAGAATTCAATGTTTTGGTTGCTAGATTTTCATTCTACCCATTCTTGCACCAAATTTGTGTGCAATATTTTTTGTAAAAATATTGCTTGTAGTGTTTTACCTCTGCTGTAGTTAATCCTTCCAGTGTCCCAGTAAACGATTACTTTGTTACATTACATGCAGTTGTATTCACCCCATGCCATCCATGTCCTCATATACTCTGCTGTCTAATTTGTTAAGCCTCTTCAGCCAGGAAGTAAATCGAATGGACTTAGTTTGCTACCTTTTATATATCAAGGGGTATGTTTTGGTTTCTGTATTGGTGTGTAATAAGGATTAGGCCTACTCTGAAACTTAGAATGCCCAAGAGACATTAAGATTAACCTTCACCATGCAATATGGTAAAACATCAGTGCTATTGTTCCCCAAGACAAACACTGTATATCCACCTATGGGATCTTTTGCAATTCTTTTCTTAACACTGTCTGCAAAAGTAGTTTTGAAAGACAACTCAGGTAAACAAACCATAATTTGGAGGGGAACATGTACATAAAAATGTGTATTTTATGAACGTTATGATGCTCTGTAACCTCAGTTTAGACTTTTATCCACTCAAAGAACTGAAACATCTGTAATGAGCTTTATAATTTAAAGCTTGACACACCGACTTAAGTTTCCAATAATATATTTCACTGTCAGGGGAGGGCAATTACAGAGCATTTCTAATGAAAGATCAGACCTGCATAGTATTGTATTGACATGATTTCTACTCCATGCAATGGCTCATCCAACCCATTGTTGTATTTTGTCTTCATCCTTTAAATTGGTAAGGGATATATGTTTTTCACAGTCTGGGAGGTCCAAAAAATCTCCTGATTCTTAATGTTTTTGCACAAATGGCGATAATGTGCCTAGAGAGGTCAATACAAAAACAAATAAGATGTGAACTAAATATTTTTAAATTTGGGGGGGGTCTATTTCTCAACACACCAGTCTACATCCTATTGTTACACCTCAGAATCATGGCGGTTCAGAGATAATGAGGGCAAAGAAGGAAGGATGGTGAGGTGATTTTACAAGAAAGTGTCCTCAGCTCCAACTCCTCACTGAAGAATCCCTTTCGGGTCATTGACAACAACCCATAAGAGTCTTTATACACCTTTCTAATGCTTGACTCCAAATGCCAAAACTCTGGTCAGAGGGGATACTAAAAAGATCATTCACATGTAATAGTCATGCCATGATGAGTAGATTTGCACGCTTCTTTTTAACTGAACAGTGTATTGAAAAGGTTCGTCTATCTCAATTGTGAATTCATTTTCTGGCACCAGTGTATGGTTGGCAGATTATCAAGTTTGGCGCCGTCGGCATGCTCTGGTTTTGATTTTCCATTTTTCATTAAAAGAAATTTTGACCATGTACAGTAATTTGTAAACTTGCATCAAGTTTATGAATAAAGAATTTTAAAGTTATTGTTTAAGTTTTTCTCTCTCCCCCCCCCATGATGTTCTGGACAAAGAAAAAAAAATGGTTGACTATATGTCAAATGGCTTGGGTGTCAGTTTGTGATCAGAATTGCTGATCCTTGGCATAGGTTACACAGATAAAAGGTATAGCTCTGGTTGTAAAACAGAGTGGGCGTGTTTGACTCATTCAAAATGGATTTTGTCATTCAACTGCATGTTTTTTTTCCACTCACGTAAAGTCTGCACCCTACCTTTGACATTCAAACTCACAGTAGTTGAACACTGATCCACTCCAGTTAGGATGAGAACATCTATAAAGTAGTTGTCAAGTCAAGTCAATTTTATTTGTATAGCCCAATATCACAAATTATTATTTCATATTAAAATATATTGTTAGGAATGAATAACAGTGACAGGAGACTGTTTGACAGGCACTCCTGAAAGCCCAGGTTGAGAGCAGCTGACAGTCCTGCATCCTCTGAGTAATCTATTCATTGTACACCAGTGCATTTCCTTTTATGAATAAATACATTTACAATAGTGTTGTTAACATGAGCTTTAGGCCAGCATGTGCCAAGATGATTTTAAAACAAGTCCACTGGCTAAATGCAAATTTTCACTTGACTAATTTACACAATAAATTGGGCCCATCAATCTCTTACAGCCTTCATTTTTCAGATGCTTTTGTTTTCCCTGCCTTGTTAAGATTAGTTCTCAAACTTTTATTACAGTCTGCTCACTTGTTTTAGGCAAGGACCCTGGATAAGATGCAGGCTGATCAGCACATGCCAACAGCAGGATAATCACCTGAGAGTTTATTCACAAAATATTCCTTTTTTAAAAAAAAAAAAAAAACACTTTCTCTCCAATTGTAACCGGCCAATTACGCCACTCTTTCGAGCTGTCCCGGTCGCTGCTCCACCCCCTATGCCAATCCGGGGGGGGGAACAGCAGACTACCACATGCCTCCTCCAATATATGTAGAGTCACCAGCCACTTCTTTTCACCTGACAGTGAGGAGTTTCACCAGGGGGACATAGCGTGTGGGAGAATCACACTAGTTCCCCCTCCCCCCTAAACAGGCGCCCTGACCGACCAGAGGAGGCGCTAGTGCAGCGACCAGGACACATACCAACATCCAGCTTCCCACCCGCAGACACGGCCAATTGTGTCTAGGGATGCCTTACCAAGCTGGCAGTAACACGGGGATTCAAACCGCTGATCTCCGTGTTGGTAGGGAACAGAATAGACCGCTACGCCACTCGGACCCATATTTCATTTTGAGGAAAAATAATTGTGCCACATGAAATTCATGTCCTACCTCTTCCCAACGATGAACTGAAACGGTCCTGTTTGCAGTACATGGAAGCCCAGCATGCTGCAAATGTGAGAAACTCCCTGACAAATCTTGACAATGAGATGCAACAAGAACTGTTTAATATCCATTAGGGTACGACCAAATAATACAAAAGTAATACACAAAAATGTATTCCTCTTTTACTTCACTTGTCTTGGAGACACAGCCTCCTCAAACTTTGATATCCAACTAATTAGAACATGTCCCTATTGAATGTGTTCATCCACAGCGATGAATGTCTTCAATTTATTATATATATATATATATATATATATATATATATATATATATATTATAGTACATGATGATACATATCAAACAACAGTACATGAGGGAACTATAGGAAATTGGGTTAGTGGTGAGAAATGGCTTTCAAAGGCTTTCATACAGCATGAAAATTTCTACAACCTGAATCACGGACAGCAACTGTCCAGTGTTCTGCAAACGCTGCCTCACCTGCAAAACACTGCATGAAAACTGTACAGTTGTAACTTTCAATAACCACATATACTGTGCTTTAGGTACACACGGCACAGTTTGGATCGATTCAAAATTCACCAAGACCGCACTTTACTTCCTTACAACATACAAATGACAAGATTTTTTTCTTTTACTTCAGGCATATTATGCACCTATATAGACCCTGTCAACTTAATTTTCTGCATTTAGCTACATGAGCACACATATGGTGAGGTTGATGGGAGTATATGTGTGTGTATGTATATATATATATATATATATATATATATATATATACATATAATGATGCACTTTTGCTGGTGGAAATGTTATCTGATTGTAATGTGACATTTGTGGTGACCAACTCAAAAACAGGCCTCTCAATACATTATATTAAAGTTTATGTTATGGTTGTTTACAAGTTCATTTTGTTAGAATGTGACCATATATAGATAATTACTGCATATCTATATAAAATGCCTTTAAAAGAAAATCGAGCCCACTTGTATCGTGGATGTGTTTGTATCGCCCCAGTTACATGTGTATCTCATGGTGAGTTAGATTAACGTTGAAAAGTTCCCTCAGTATAAACTTTGAAATAAAAAAATAATAATAAAAAATAAATAAAAATGTATCACCAATATCCATGGAAATACACAAATAACATGTTTCAAACTCATCCATTCATAGCTAAAAGACACGTCTTTACAAAAGAACAACCGAAAACCAAAAAGAAAAACAGCCTATTGAACAGCACACCATTACAGTCAGACAAGACAATGCACAGGTTTGGAAATAACAAGCATTCAGATACACGTCTTCACATCTGTTTTGAGTCTAATACTGCAATATTGTAATTACCATCTATCAGTTGAAGAATTGTTCATAGTTGACTCATTGGTCAAGTAACACGAGGCAACAAAAAGGTTTCACTGCAATGAAATAAATATCACATTGTCTTAGGGCGAGACAAACTAGTTTCCATTTTCAGTTCATAAAAGAAATAACTTGATTGAATTAGTATTCTATTTTCTTTATAAATACAATATTACATCTACTCATGGAATAACATAAGCACCCACATAAAGAGACATTGAGGCCCAAAATCCAGAGCTCCAGGAACACACATCCATTTAATAATTTACATGTAAATGTAAGGGTTAGTGGGAGAATTTACCAATGGGACATAACATCCATTACTTAATACAATTCTATCACCAGCCATCCAACTCATTTTAATTTCCTGCTGCCACTCCCAACACAAGTAATTTGCTGCTCCTCAGCTTCTTTCTTTTTTTAACGCATTGTCTGACGAACCGCAAACTTGGATACCGTGTGCGCTTCACGTTAAGATGGCCAACTTCCCTTTTAGCGGTGACCTTGGTGATCCACATGCAAGCTCAGAACACACAACTGACACGACGATGGAAAACAAAACATCGCCACTGGTTAACGACTGTATTGAAATGACGGCCTGCTATTAAACTTGTCTAGTAGGAATGACGTTTGACGTGACTCCACAGGTCGGATCTTCAACTTAACTCTCACAGCGGAGGACGCGATGCCAAGTTACATGCCGAGGTTTTTTAAGTTGTCACAGGGCAACTTTTCATCAGTAGTACAAAACTCATTCATCCAGATGAACTACTTATCTACAATCGGATTGTTATAAAGATTATAAATTATTCATTTTGGGGGCTATTTTTCCCCTAATTGGGATGTTTTATGAGATAATGATCAAAAATTTCTATTGATCTTGACATTCACTTAATACTCCGCCTTATGTTTTGCATTTTGTTGTATATTGTCTCGTATATTATATTGTATACTGTATTATCTATATTTTCTCATGTCTGCTGTTGTGTGCTTTTTGTGAGCTCTTAAGCATCACCTGGCATTGCGTACCAAATCAAGTTGTAATTGTACAACGACAATAAAGGTAATCTGTTTTACCCATATAACCTCTACCCATATAACATATACCCTAAAAGAATAATGGAAATTCTCAGTGACATCTGGACATTAACTTAGCTCCATCGCGTTTTAAAGGAATTGTCATTGGCTATTGTTTACGTGCCATTACAACACCTTCCATTTTCCTTGTTACTATTTTGAAATTCTGATAAAAGAACAAGGTTTTGAGCATCCTACTCCATTTCTAAACAGAAACGAAAAGTTTACACACAGGGTAGCACATCATTAAAGTTTAATCTCTTAAAGTCCGATAATGAAGGGCTGATGAACTCATAAACCCTTATATGTTTTAGACTTGACCTTGAAAAAAGGTGATTCTACCAGGGGTTTTTTTTTATACTGTGATTTTGCCTTTTTCAGTGTTAGTTGTATCCAACATTCAGAGAAAGTACCTCTGGATATACTGTACACTAATTTAGCGTAGACTCAGAAACCGTCTTAAATCAACCAATTCAAAACTAAGTATAAATCATTATTTTAACAACGGTGACTTCCTAAAAAGCCATCATATGTCAGTGAAAGTTGTTTGTTAAGTGTGAGATATAGAGGTTGAGATGATGATTACATACATGCACCGAGTCAGCCTGTGATCAGCCTTGCCGGATGATGAGCCATGAGGAAGTGGTGTTAGCTACAGCAGATATCTTCGTAGGAGAGCACAGTTATCTTGACCAGATAAGTTGGGGTGGCTTGACTGTTGGGGGGGGGGGATCCCTGCTCTTTTGGAGGTATTAGTGGGGGTTTTGTAAATAACTGGACCGTTAGGCTGAATGCCTAACTCTTGTCTACCTTAGACTTTGGTATAAGTACCTTTTCACTAAACAATACATAGCTCGACTTTTGAATTTTAGAATTCAGCTTATACACTGTTATGCCAAAGGGCACCTAATTCTGAATACTGTTCTTAATTGATCCCTTTTAGTCTCTCCCACGTCCCTGTCGCACCGTATCCTATGGCCTACATTGGGTCGTCATAGTTGTAGGTGGGAGCTGCTGAGTATTGGTTCTGCTGCATGGCTCCCTGGGCTGCTCCCATGGCTGCCTGCTGAGCTGCTTCCTGGACATGGGGGTTCTTCCAGGCCCCAGTGGTCCACTCTTCTTGGGCCTTGCCCAGGCTACCCCCACTGCCACGGTAAAAATTGTGAACCTGTACAAGTCCAAAAAAAATATATATATAAATTTAAAAAAATATATATATAAATATAAAATATAATATAAAAATAGACTATATATATATATATGGTATGTATCAGCTGAATTAACGAGCTTTTTGCTGTGAAGAAGTCAAGAGCAGCACCTTTGTGAGGGCGACGAAGGACAGCACAGCCACGGCAGTAAACATAATAGTGGGAATTAACATGACCACAGCGGAGCCAATGTTCGTGCTGAAGAAGGTGATAGTAGCCAGCCAACCACTGAGAAGAAGAATTAAAGTCAAGATAAGACAGGAACAATTTCACTTTTTTTGTCTGTGTGGACATGCCAAGATATTTGATAAATTTACATTATTTTCATTTAGCAGACACTTTTATCCAGAGTGACTTACAAGAGATTGAGCAATTAGCAGACATATATTCATGTGTCAACCAATAACTAATATATATATATATATATGTGTTTATATATATGTATACACTACCGTTCAAAAGTTTGGGATCACCCAAACAATTTTGTGTTTTCCATGAAAAGTCACACTTATTCACCACCATATGTTGTGAAATGAATAGAAAATAGAGTCAAGACATTGACAAGGTTAGAAATAATGATTTGTATTTGAAATAAGATTTTTTTTACATCAAACTTTGCTTTCGTCAAAGAATCCTCCATTTGCAGCAATTACAGCATTGCAGACCTTTGGCATTCTAGCTGTTAATTTGTTGAGGTAATCTGGAGAAATTGCACCCCACGCTTCCAGAAGCAGCTCCCACAAGTTGGATTGGTTGGATGGGCACTTCTTGCGTACCATACGGTCAAGCTGCTCCCACAACAGCTCAATGGGGTTCAGATCTGGTGACTGCGCTGGCCACTCCATTACCGATAGAATACCAGCTGCCTGCTTCTGCTCTAAATAGTTCTTGCACAATTTGGAGGTGTGTTTAGGGTCATTGTCCTGTTGTAGGATGAAATTGGCTCCAATCAAGCGCTGTCCACTGGGTATGGCATGGCGTTCCAAAATGGAGTGATAGCCTTCCTTATTCAGAATCCCTTTTACCCTGTACAAATCTCCCACCTTACCAGCACCAAAGCAACCCCAGACCATCACATTACCTCCACCATGCTTAACAGATGGCGTCAGGCATTCTTCCAGCATCTTTTCATTTGTTCTGCGTCTCACAAACGTTCTTCTTTGTGATCCAAACACCTCAAACTTGGATTCATCCGTCCACAACACTTTTTTCCAGTCTTCCTCTGTCCAATGTCTGTGTTCTTTTGCCCATCTTAATCTTTTTCTTTTATTGGTCAGTCTCAGATATGGCTTTTTCTTTGCCACTCTGCCCTGAAGCCCAGAATCCCGCAGCCGCCTCTTCACTGTAGATGTTGACACTGGTGTTTTGCGGGTACTATTTAATGAAGATGCCAGTTGGGGACCTGTGAGGCGTCTGTTTCTCAAACTAGAGACTCTAATGTACTTATCTTCTTGCTCAGTTGTGCAACGCGGCCTCCCACTTCTTTTTCTACTCTGGTTAGAGCCTGTTTGTGCTGTCCTCTGAAGGGAGTAGTACACACCGGTGTAGGAAATCTTCAATTTCTTAGCAATTTCTCGCATGGAATAGCCTTCATTTCTAAGAACAAGAATAGACTGTCGAGTTTCAGATGAAAGTTCTCTTTTTCTGGCCATTTTGAGCGTTTAATTGACCCCACAAATGTGATGCTCCAGAAACTCAATCTGCTCAAAGGAAGGTCAGTTTTGTAGCTTCTGTAACGAGCTAAACTGTTTTCAGATGTGTGAACATGATTGCACAAGGGTTTTCTAATCATCAATTAGCCTTGTGAGCCAATGAGCAAACACATTGTACCATTAGAACACTGGAGTGATAGTTGCTTGAAATGGGCCTCTATACACCTATGTAGATATTGCACCAAAAACCAGACATTTGCAGCTAGAATAGTCATTTACCACATTAGCAATGTATAGAGTGTATTTCTTTAAAGTTAAGACTAGTTTAAAGTTATCTTCATTGAACAGTACAGTGCTTTTCCTTCAAAAATATGGACATTTCAATGTGATCCCAAACTTTTGAACGGTAGTGTATATATATATATATATATATATATATATATATATATATATATATATACACACACACTACGGTAGTGTGTATATATATATATATATATATATATATATATATATATATATATATATATATATATACACTACCGTTAGTAATATATATATATTGATTAGCAGCTGATGAGTGCACGACGCACAAGACAGGCTTGTACTGCTATATATTAAAAGTTTTTTTCCTGCATCTGTGTGTGTGTGTGTGTGTGTGTGTGTGTGTGTGTGTGTGTGTGTGTGTGTGTGTGTATATACACACACACACACATACATACATACATACACACACACACCTATATATACATATATACACACACACACACACATATATATATATATATATGTATATAAAACTGTTAAAAAAACACAACGGTAGGAAAAGTGCTCAACAAATAAGGAGCAAAATAATCCAGTGATTCCAGTAAATTCTTCATGAGACAGTACAAGCCTGTTTCATGCTATAAGCAATCATCAGCTGTCAATCACTGGATTTTATATATATATATATATATATATGATACCATGGCCACAAACATTGGTAAGCAGTTTTGTGAACTTTTGGATAAGTGCTTTACTCCGGACCATCAACTGAGGAAGATATTCAATAAGAACACCATCAAAATTAGTTACAGCTGCATGCCTAACATTCAACAAATAATATCGTCCCACAACACAAGAATTCATCGAGACAGAAACCAACCTGCCATGCAGTACAGGCTGTGAAGCACTCAGCTTAAAGGCAACTAGTTGTAGGCTAAGGCAAAAAGATGAGTTTTAAGTTTGGATTTAAAAGGACTCGACAGACTCCGATTGTCTGATGGCAGAAGGCAGGTTATTCCAAAAGAACGGGGCCTGACAGGAAAAGGCCCTGCCACCAGCTGACTTCTTTTTAGCTTTGGGTACACACAGGAGCCCTGTATTTTGAGAGTGAAGAGCTCGAGATGGAATGTACGGTTTAAGGAGATCAGACAGGTAAGATGGGGCAAGCCCATTTAGGATTTTATAAGTCAGCAGAAGCACCTTGAAGTCTGATCTAGCATGGATAGGAAGCCAGTGAAGGGAGGCAAGAATTGGTGTAATATGGTCAAATTTCCTAGATTTAGTTAGGATTCTGGCTGCAGCATTCTGAACCATCTGAAGACTTTTAGTTCTAGCATGTGGCAGACATGTGAAAACAACATTAGAGTAATCAAGTCCAGATGAAATAAATGCATGTATTAGAGTCTCTGCGTCAATCATGGACAGGAAAACTGAATTTTAGCTATGTTACGGAAGTGAAAAAAGGCAGTCTTGGTGATTGCTTTAATGTGCTTATCAAAGGAAAGGCTGGGATCAAACGTAACACCAAGATTTTTAACCAAGATTTAACACCAAGAAGAGATACACTAGAAAAGTAGAAGCCAAAAGAGTAAATGGCCTGTTCCTCAAAGAACCATCCAAAGTATACTCCCAGCTGCAGAGTAACAAGAGAAGAACATCACACCCACCCAGAGCAGACTGAGGGAAGGATATACGGGAAAAGGAGGCATAACACAACACCAATGCCCAGTGGCTGGTAGGCCTAAGAGCACACCAGCAATATCCCAGAACAAGAACCAGTTATCATCACAGTGGCCGACATCCAATGATGAGTCTCAAACATGAAGAGCTGGACTGCACCAGGCCCTGACATGATTCACACCTACTGGTTAAAGAAGCTAACGGCACTTAATGAATGCCTGGTGACACAGATGAACCAGCTGCTAACATCAGGGTCTCACCATGACTGGTTAACAAAGGAGAGAACAATACTGATCAAGAAGGATCCCCACAAGGGTACAACACCTTCCAACTACTGGACGATAACCTGGCCCCCCACAACATGGAAGATCCTGTCAGGCATCATAGCAGCTAAGCTGAATAGGAACATGAGTCAATACATGAGCGAAACTCAGGAAGGAATTGGGAACGCCAGAGGGTCAAAGCATCAGCTGCTGGTTGATAGAGCAGTCACCCATGACTCTAAGACCAGACAGACCAACCTTAGCACAGCCTGGATTGAGTACAAGAAAGCCTATGATTCAATGCCCCACACTTTGTGCTTGGCACAAAGCCAACAGGACACCAATAGCCTCCATCAAGAACATAATGCGGCAGTGGAAAACAACACTAGAGGCCAACTCAAAGACAATCACACAGGTAACCATCAAATGTGGCATATACCAGGGTGATGCACTATCTCCACTGCTATTCTGCATAGGCCTGAACCCCCTCAGCCAGATCATCACAAAGAGTGGATATGGATACAGGTTCAGAAGTGGAGTTGCCATCAACCACCTCCTATACATGGATGACATCAAGCTGTACCCCGGGAATGAGCGAGACATTGACTTGCTGATCCACCTCACCAGGATCTACAGCAACAACATCGGGATGTCATTTGGACTGGACAAGTGAGCACTGAAGGGACACATACAGGACAGTTACAAGTACCTGGGTATTCCACGGACAAATGGAAACCATGAGAAGGCAGATAGGAGGTCAGCTACAGCACTTCCAGAGAGTGAGGCAGGTCCTGAGGACCCAGCTCAATGGGAAGAATAAGATCCAAGCCATCAATACTTATGCCCTACCAGTCATCAGATACCCAGCTGGAATAATAAGCTGGCCAAAGGAGGAGATACAGGACACGGAAACTCCTCACAGTGCAAGTCCAGCAGCCTGAGACTGTACGATACACGAAAAGATGGGAGCCGAGGGTTAGTGAGTGTCAGGGCCACTATCCAGGATAAAACAAGGAACATCCATGAGTACATCAGAAAAAGGGCCCCCAGGATGAACTGCTGAGTGAGTTACTCAGGCAGCAGAAGACAGAGTGCAGAAGAAGAAGTGGAGGTATCATGGATGATCAAGCCCCTCCATGGGAAGTACCATTGACAGATAGTAGACGTAACTGATAGCGAGAAATCCTACCAGTGGGTAGAAAAGGCTGAACTGAAGGACAGCACAGAGGCTCTGATCATAGCAGCACAAGAACAGGCACTCAGGACCAGATAGATAGGTGAGATAGAGGTCTACCACACCAGACAAGACCCAAGATGCAGGCTGTGCAAAAATGTCCCTGAGACAGTCCAGCACTTAGTAGCAGGGTGTGAAATGCTAGCTGGCAAAGCGTACCCGGAAAGGTATAACCAAGTTGATGGGATAGTGTACAGGAATATCTGTACTGAATACAGACTGGAAGTCCCCAAGTCCAAATGAGAGAGACAGTCAAAGGTGGTTGAGAATGGCAGAGCTAAGATCCTGTGGGACTTCAAGTTAAGCCTGACAAGCAGGTGGTGCCTAACCAACCAGATATTGTGGTGGTCGACAAGGGACAGAAGACAGCAGTAGTGATTGATGTAGCAATCCTGAGCGACAGCAACATCAGGAAGAAAGAGCATAAGAAGCTAAAGAAATACCAAGAGCTAAGGGAAGAGCTAAATCAGATATGGAAGGTGAAATCCACAGCAGTCCCAGTGGTAATAGGAGCACTTCAGGCTGTGACCCCCAAACTGGGAGAGTGGCTCCACCAGATTCCAGAAGCAACATCTGAGGTCTTTGTCCAAAAAAGTGTGGTCCTAGAAATAGCCAAGATACTGGACAGAACCCTCAAACTCCCAGGCCTCTGGTTGAGGACCTGAGCTTGAGGAAGACCCACACCACATGAAAAAGAGGTGAGAGGAATATCCATCCATCCATTATCCGAACCGCTTATCCTGCTCTCAGGGTCGCGAGGATGCTGGAGCCTATCCCAGCAGTCAGTGGGCGGCAGGCGAGCAGACACCCTGGACAGGCCGCCAAGCCATCACACAGGGCCGACTTGAAGATTTCCTACACCGGTGTGTACTACTCCCTTCAGAGGACAGCACAAACAGGCTCTAACAGGTACTATTTAATGAAGATGCCAGTTGGGGACCTGTGAGGCGTCTGTTTCTCAAACTAGAGACTCTAATGTACTTATCTTCTTGCTCAGTTGTGCAACGCGGCCTCCCACTTCTTTTTCTACTCTGGTTAGAGCCTGTTTGTGCTGTCCTCTGAAGGGAGTAGTACACACCGGTGTAGGAAATCTTCAATTTCTTAGCAATTTCTCGCATGGAATAGCCTTCATTTCTAAGAACAAGAATAGACTGTCGAGTTTCAGATGAAAGTTCTCTTTTTCTGGCCATTTTGAGCGTTTAATTGACCCCACAAATGTGATGCTCCAGAAACTCAATCTGCTCAAAGAAGTGCCCATCCAACCAATCCAACTTGTGGGAGCTGCTTCTGGAAGCGTGGGGTGCAATTTCTCCAGATTACCTCAACAAATTAACAGCTAGAATGCCAAAGGTCTGCAATGCTGTAATTGCTGCAAATGGAGGATTCTTTGACGAAAGCAAAGTTTGATGTAAAAAAAATCTTATTTCAAATACAAATCATTATTTCTAACCTTGTCAATGTCTTGACTCTATTTTCTATTCATTTCACAACATATGGTGGTGAATAAGTGTGACTTTTCATGGAAAACACAAAATTGTTTGGGTGATCCCAAACTTTTGAACGGTAGTGTATATATATATATACACTCACCGGCCATTTTATTAGGCACACCTGTCCAACTGCTCGTTAACGCAAATTTCTAATCAGCCAATCACATGGCAGCAACTCAATGCATTTAGGCATGTAGACATGGTCAAGACGATCTGCTGCAGTTCAAATCGAGCATCAGAATGGGGGAGAAAGGTGATTTAAGTGACTTTGAACGTGGCATGGTTGTTGGTGCCAGACAAGCTGGTCTGAGTATTTCAGAAACTGCTGATTTACTGGGATTTTCACGCACAACCATCTCTAGGGTTTACAGAGAATGGTCCGAAAAAGAGAAAATATCCAGTGAGTGGCAGTTCTGTGGGTGAAAATGCCTTGTTGATGCCAGAGGTCAGAGGAGAATGGCCAGACTGGTTCGAGCTGATAGAAAGGCAACAGTAACTCAAATAACCACTCATTACAACCGAGGTATGCAGAAGAGCATCTCTGAATGCACAACACGTCGAACCTTGAGGCAGATGGGCTACAGCAGCAGAAGACCACACCGGGTGCCACTCCTGTCAGCTAAGAACAGGAAACTGAGGCTACAATTCGCACAGGCTCACCAAAATTGAACAATAGAAGATTGGAAAAACGTTGCCTGGTCTGATGAGTCTCGATTTCTGCTGCGACATTCGGATGGTAGGGTCAGAATTTGGCGTCAACAACATGAAAGCATGGATCCATCCTGCCTTGTATCAACGGTTCAGGCTGGTGGTGGTGGTGTAATGGTGTGGGGGATATTTTCTTGGCACACTTTGGGCCCCTTAGTACCAATTGAGCATCGCGTCAACACCACAGCCTACCTGAGTATTGTTGCTGACCATGTCCATCCCTTTATGACCACAGTGTTCCCATCTTCTGATGGCTACTTCCAGCAGGATAATGCGCCATGTCATAAAGCTCGAATCATCTCAGACTGGTTTCTTGAACATGACAATGAGTTCACTGTACTCAAATGGCCTCCACAGTCACCAGATCTCAATCCAATAGAGCACCTTTGGGATGTGGTGGACCGGGAGATTCGCATCATTGATGTGCAGCCAACAAATCTGCAGCAACTGCATGATGCTATCATGTCAATATGGACCAAACTCTCTGAGGAATGTTTCCAGTACCTTGTTGAATCTATGCCATGAAGGATTAAGGCAGTTCTGAAGGCAAAAGGGGGTCCAACCCGGTACTAGCAAGGTGTACCTAATAAAGTGGCCAGTGAGTATATATATATATATATATATATATATATATATATATATATATATATATATATATATATATATATATATATATATATATATATATCTCAATACAGATGCAGGAAAAAAGTTTTAACACATAGCAGTACAGCCCTGTTTCGTGCGTCTCGCACTCATCAGCTGCTATATATATATATATATATATATATATATATATATATATAATTTAAAGGAATCAGCCCACAAGCATCTTAGAGAAATAGCAACCATATCATAGCTGACAGTGAATGTCATGTCAAGTGCATTTAGTGTAAATATGAAACAGGTAAATAACCAATGGTGACGTGAGCAATGGGGAATTCCTAATGATTTGGACCGTGCCACAAATCAAAATCAGTCATACTTGGAGACCATCTAAGAATTAAGGCAGATGTGGAAAAGGGCTGTTTTTGCGCCTTCTTGAAAATAGTAAGTTATTCACAGCCCTGATGGAAAATAAGAGTTCAATCCACCATTTTGGGGTCAAGTGAGAGAAAAGTCACCTTAAATCATCAATCTGTGGAATCATTTTAATGCCCTAATAAATATGATAAAAACAACAAAGGTTTTTTTTCCATTGACAAAAATATGCAAGACCTCATTTAAGGCTTTTGCTGAGTGTAATACAAAATCAACATCTTAAAGTTTTTCATTTATAGTGCCAGGGGTACTCAATACACCGATTGTGTGTATGCAAAGTGATGATAGCATCACTTCTAGCAACACCGAAAGTGGACACTGACGAGCAAATCTACAGCACAGGGACACGCTTCCCTTATGTTCTCATCACTTACCACACTCCCCAACCTGGAATGCCAACTGTCTGGATTATACTAATCACAACCTGGGCCATGAAGACGAAGAAAAAAGCCATAAAGTTGAAAGAGCTGTCAGTCCTGCCAAATCAAAGAGCACAGTCAGTTTAAAAAATAAATTGATTGAAAATATAATTCTGAATAAGGGATTACTAAACTGTATCGACTGTATGACCAACTTACTTAAAGGCCTTGTAGATGGGCCTGAACCAGCACACATAAGAGCAGGGAGTGAAGAGGATGAGCCACAGAATGGCCATACCAAAATTGGTAGCTCCACCTCCACCACACATCCACGCCAGACAGCCAATGAGATTAACAGCCAGCGTAGCACTGTTCACTGTCAATATTACAGAATAGGGTCAAAGAGGACAAATATAAGTTAAATAAACAAGGAATTTGTTGTTAAACACAATGTATGTATTTTCCATATTACTTTTTCACCTCAAAACAGTAATCGACACTGAACATTTTGACATTCTCAGACTAAAGCAGAAATCTATTCAACACACTACAATATCTACTCTACAGCTCAGCATCTTCATCAGTCTACTCAACCACTTTTCCAGGTTAGATGAACTCAATGTCTCTTCTCAAATGGTAGGACCTATGTGGTAATGAAAGAGAGATTGTACGTGTGTGAGCGTTATAATGATGGCAATACCACGATCTGCTCTTAATATACAGCTGAGTAATAGAATAGCCATGAAGTCGACCAAGGTGGAAATAGCAGACTACACCAGATCGCCCTTAACTCGAAAATGTTTCATATTACAAAAGTCCTGCATGGATCTTTGCATTTGTGCTGCTGTTTTAGCAGCATGCTATACTGCTACTCAACTAGAGCTTGAAACTGGAACAAAAAACAAAAAATGGAGTCAATATGATATAGTGTACTTACAGTATAATATATAATATACTGTACTTACAGTATATTGCTGTGTACTTACTGTACACGGCAAGATAGGAATGCAGTAGTTTGGCTAGCTATAGTTGCCAGGTTTTGAGAGCAACAAACCTTGCCATACCAGAATCTCCTCTGCACCACTCGTCTCCCATAATATTTTGGGTAAAACAATGTGTCAGTGCATGGCAAAACAGAAGCAGTGTAAGGGTTAAAAGTTTATATATCATGGTGCAAGCATTTTCCATGTTAAGGCTTGCCGACAGTTAAACTAAGAATTTGTTTTTTTTGCAAAGCTCAGTCAACGCTTTAGCCTACGCTCCACCAACTAAAAGCCCACTTACAGATCCATAGGTAATACAGTCTCTTGCACATGGTACGACGTTGATCTGGGATCTCATTGAAGTCCTGGTAGAAACATGGCTTAAGAGGAATGAACCGAGGCAGTGGAGGGAAGTTGTTTTCTGGGACACACAAACACAGTTCCATGTGCATAATAACATACAACTGCCAACAAACCAGTTACCAAAAATGAACACGGCAAGAGAGCTGGATAAATGATTAGACTTTAACAAATGTGTTGGAAAAATCACCTGGGATTTTACACGAAATAACCAATTTTGTCCATTGTAAAGCTACAATTTCAATCACATCTTTTTGAATGCAAGTCATGTTGTTTTGCATGAAAAACTTACCTGCCATAGTGAACACTCAGTATATTCTCTGTTTGAAAATATAGACCTCAGACTCTGCCTTGAAATGAAACTGTACAAAAAAGAGGTTGTTTCAATTATTTCAGTGATGTGCAAAATTACTTACGACTTCTTTTTTTCCCCATTTTACAACCCCGTTATAAAATCCCGCTGTAAGCAGCATGTCATAATCCTCCACAGGCCTTCCCATCGATCAACAACGCATGCACACAGCAGGCCTACACTATGTCAAACTGCAAGTAGAGGCATCTGAGCTCTATGGACTGTGGCTAGAGAGGAACTGGCCATCTCATAATGCCACTGAAATGTATTGGGCTTTAGATACAAAAAAAGAAGAAAAAAACCATCATAGAAAGTGTACAAATGCAACGTTTTGGTGTCAGTTTGACAATGCATCAAAGCTCTATCGTGCATAGTAAGAAACAATATGGCCTTGTCATACAATATTTTCACAATCGATTCGCAAATGTCGGTAGGCATATCTAATCATTTTTTAAGACTAAAGCCATCTGGTTATTGGCTATCAATGACTCGGTACCCTGTCGGTAATCAAATAATATCACGAATCATAAATAATGGGTGAGATAGGTGGGTAGGCGGTGTGGCTATGAAGGGCATCTGTTGGGTACTAGATAAAGCAAGAGAGTGAACTCCGTTAACGAGAAAATAACGAGCAACGATTATCGTATGTGTCGTAATTCGATGGGTGTTTTTCTTGAATTCGTGTCCCCCCCCCCCCTTTAGCGGGTGGTCGTGATGCTGCAAAAGGATACGGAGCATCGTGAGCAATGCCAATGCAGAAGCGTCCTTCAGACATAATGTGTCTTCATATAGGCGCTACCTTGTGCGATGCCACGATGTTTTTCGCTTTCTCGTCATCCTTACCATCAATTTTACAATCAACACGCCCCGTTAACTGAATCGCAATAAATGGTAACGCAATCACTGAAAATATCTTACCTTTTTTTTAACCAAAGAATGTGGCTACAATTCCTCTGTTCCTTTAAACGGCATCCTATTGCAAGTGGTAAACTCGCTGCTGAAAATCCCAAAATCCAACACGAATTGAACCTCCTCTATATCTGTATTTCTTCACCGGGGTTTGGACGTAAAACAGTCACGTGACGTAGGCTGTCTTTACGCGCGCAACCCCCACCCCACACTACCACCACCCTCTCCTTCCCCCATCAGATCATCGGGGCAGCGGCGGGTTGATTTGATTTGATTTGAGAGTAAAGTAGAAAATAAAACCACCACTAAACAAGTGAAAATGATGTCTTGTCTTAAAGCCTTTTGTAACTTGTTCATAGTTGTGTGTTTTTCCTACTTTACTCTTGAAATCTTGATACCCAGATGATTGGGACGATACAAGGCTGCGTCTAGGGGGGTGGCCAAGGGTGGTCGAGGTTACCCGCATTAAACACCTGGCTATCCCCGTTGCCCCATTAACAGAAAATAATAATACATGCTAATTTTGTGTCAGTGGTCAGGTCACGTGACTGTCGTCACGTGATTCTGATGACGCGCGAGATTCAGATGTAGGGCAGGAAGTGTGAAAAGCAGAATGGACAAGATGGAGCTAGTTTAGCCCGAACTGTGCTAGTTTAGACGATATTATGAGAAAGGTATAAACAGAAAGTAAAATATGTTGGACATGATCTTTATGTTATGAAGAGTGATTTTTTTTTTGACCAAGTGGTCACTGCACACACGCGTGTTATCCGACTCCGCTCCCCCCGACAGCAGACGACGGTTCGCAAGCCATTTTTTCCCGGCGTTTTCGGTCAATTTCTTGCATCCCCTCCCCCCCTCCCATGAACAACAACTTTTTGTACTCAATAAAAACTCCTTGTGGTTTCTCAGTTAATGACGCCAAACATAGGCATTTCGAAAGTTTGTGATCGTGCTTCCTATGTAGAAAATCACTTCCTGCCCTCCATCTGTAGTTCGTGACGTCATATGCAAACAACCTAATATTGGTCTCAGATCAGCATTCATACAATGCTTGAAATGATAGGCTCTGAGCTTGTTTCTGGATATTTCAATACTGCACCATAGAATGGTCTGCAAATACCATAACTACCATACGAAGCAGACTTGAAAGATGGCCAGAGCATAATATTTTGAATTGTCTGTGACTTCAAACATGATTCTTACTCTGTTATATCCAAAAGGTCATCTGTGACAAAGAAGGAAAGGATTAGGAATGAGTATATTAGAGGGATGGCTCAGGTTGGACGGTTTGGAGACAAAGCAAGAGAGGCGAGATTGAGATTGTTCGGGCATGTGTGGAGGAGAGATGCAGTTCAGCTTCTCTTTGGGAGGCACCCAAATTCCATCTGTGACTGAAAAGCCAGTCAAAAGCCTGGGTAAGCTCTTCGCCAGCAGTCTGAAGGACACAGCGGTGTGCCAGGTCACCAGTGATGACCTCAACACTTGGCTCTCCACGGTGGACAAGTCAGGGCTTCCTGGAATATTCAAGGCCTGGATATATCAATATGGAATCCTGCCTCGACTCCTCTGGCCACTGTTAATCTATGAAGTCTCAATCACCATCAAGGAGGGCTTCAAAAGGAAGATCAGCCAGTTCCTGTGCAGGTGGCTGGGCCTGCCACAGAACCTAAGCAGCATTGCCCTTTACGGGCAGTAACACCAAGCTACAGCTTCTTCTCAGCAGTCTGGCAGAGGAATTCAGGGTCACCCGAACCAGAGAAGTCCTGCTCTACCGAGATTCTGCTGACACCAAGGACTCCTCTGCGGTTATCGAGATCAGAAAAGGCAGGAAGTAGCACGTGCAGGAGGCAGTTGAGTGGGTTGAGGCAAGGTTGCGGCACAGTATCCTGATGGGCACTGTGGCAACTGGTCGGGCTGGGCTCAGGAGCAACTCAAGACCTTGCTGCGGTAAAGCCCGTGGAAAGGAAAGGCAAAAGCTGATCCAGGAGGAGGTACGTGCAGAGGTGGAGGAAGCTTACTACAGCAGAATAGTAGGCATCACGTGTAAGCAAAAGACAAAATATTTCAGAATTTCGTAGCTGACGAAAACAGGATTGGACAAGCTTAGTAACATGGTGATTGAAAGACATATCCTGGTCAAAGACGATACCAAGCTTTTTAGCGGTAGGTTTGATGTTTGAATGAAGTGGACCGATAAACTGATCAACTGCAGTGGCAAAGTTCTCAGGACCAGTTAAGATTTAAGAGAATGTCAGTTTTGTCGGGGTTTAGATGGAGGGGCAGTTTAAGGGACTGTTTTTAGATTAAGGGACAGTCTGTCTTTGGTGGCAGATAGCAATAATTGAGGGAGGACAGTTGATTCAGGTTATTGGGTTTAGCAGAGAATATTATGTTCAGCCAATGACTACACCGGGAGCCACGTTTATAACTTACTTAGGTCGAACAGAGCTGTAACACACTGCTTTCCAGGTGCCAAGGTAAATGACATTCTGGTAGAACTTCCTAGTCTGCTATCCCAACATACCTGTTGAGAACGTTGTCGTTCGCGTTGGCACACATGACATTCCACGGCAGCAGAGTTTTTAAAATCGGATTCATGCATCTTTTTAACCTTCTAAACTTAGTAAAAAGGAAGTTTTTATCTCTGGCCCACTTCCCACTTTCGGCCGTGGCATTGGTCGTTTTGGTAGACTTCTGCAGCTTCACACCTGGCTTCCGTCGCAGTGCTCTCGTTTACAATTTGGTTTTATTGACAATTTTAATCTGTTCTGGGAGCGCTCTTCTATTTTTAAACGTGATGGACTCCATCCAGCTCGAGCAGGCTCACGAATGCTGGCTGCGAACGTGTTTTATTCCATTGTCTCCAACTCCCGTATTTGCGCTATCGACAATAACGTTTGGTGCCCGCACACAGGTGCGGACAGTTCCGTCACTAACTGACGTCCACAGGAGCAGAGTGGTTTCAATTTTGGTTCCGTTGTAAACCCTACTTACTCAGGTCCTTTGGTGAGTTCGATCCATCATACCAGTGACTGTCACTCTGCCGTACTAATTCCTGTAATAATAAACCATAGACACAGACCCCGTAATCTCCCTGTAACATACAGGGAGCTAAACAATTTGTTGCCAGTTGAGACATCAGTTATCAGTCCCCCACAAAGCCAGGCACCTCAGACAATAAAAATTGCTTTATTAAACGTCAGGTCGCTAACTAATAAGTCATTTTTTAGTTAATGATCTTATAAGCACCTATAACCTGGACTTCACCCAACTGACCGAGACCTGGCTGGATAGAAATGGCGCAGTCGCGCTTATTGAGACTGCACCTACTGGCTTCAAATTCATCCATACCTCCAGATCTGATAAGAGAGGCGGTGGAATAGCTGCTGTCTTCTCTGATTCCTATAGCTGCAAGGAAATCCCCCTCGGGAAATTCACGTCTTTTGAACGCCTTGCTCTTTCCATACTGTAACGTGCATGGATAAGAAGACACGCTGGCCATTGGCCCGCGGATCTAACCCTTTAGTGGAGCGGTTAGCGATGTCTCCTGCGGTGCGGGCGATACGGGTTCGCTTCCCGGCCGCGGCAGTTCCTGTGGTTGCGTTGTCCCCCGTATTCGCTACAATACATTGTTCTGCTACGATTTTAATAATTACTGTATATCGGCCACCATAATCGAAACATGATTTTCTTGACGAATTTTCGAAGCTACTGTCTATGGTTTCCACAGCTTATGATTATTTCATCATCCTGGGTGATTTTAATGTTCATGTTGACAATCAAACAGACCCCGATGCTAGAAACCTAATTGGCTTACTGGAGGCAATTGCTCTCACTCAGCATGTTTCCGGACCCACCCACAATAAGGGTCATACTCTAAACTTAGTCATATCAAAAGGACTTAATATTACTGTACCCTGTGTCATGGATGTTGCTATCTCTGATCACTGTTGTATATTTTTTGATGTGTCAGCTCTTCCTGTACAACAGAAGAGCACTGGAATGCTCAAAAACGCTTCATTGATAACACAACTGAAACCTTTCAGAAAACAGTAAATGAGTTGTCGCCTTTCATGTCATCACAAACTGAGATCTTGTGAACGACTTCAACTCAAAAATACGGAATATCTTTAACAACATTGCACCTGTTAAAACTAAAAACATAGAAAAACAAAAAGCTCCTGTTATGTCTGCACGCGTCGACAGTGCTGCATTTGATTTGGCGCTGTTCTATTGTGCCGGGATCGATTGGTGATGCCTGCGGGCTCTGGGTTGTTTGATCGGGTCTGCCTGTGACGCTATGTCAGTGAAAATAAAGAATGCAACCTATAGGTTGTGAAGTAGCGTTATGGGACGACGCCAAGATGGCTGCCGAGTAAGTCGCGGTTGCTGAGCTCCTGCACAATAAACGATTTATCTGGTGAAAAACGAAGAAGTTGTCGTTTAAATAACTTTAACAACAACCGGAAGAACTTCTTCAACGACTGAAAGCAGCTTAATGTCGAGTCGAGACAGGAAAAGATCGCAAAAGAGCAAAGTCCCCTCGCCTGCGGTCCACATGCTTATATCCTCATGCCATGATTACGCTCGCTCCGTAGAACCAGTAACGGTCACTATGGCAGAAGAAGAATTTCCTCCGCTACCTGTGACTCCATGCAAGTCCCCTACTGCAAAAAAGCTCTTAATGAGACTAAAGAGTCCACATCCCAAGATAACGCCGTCATCTCCATACTCTCCAAACTCATAAATGAGCGAGCCGACTCTATTGAAAGGCTGGTGAGTGAAAACTAAGAAAATCGACGAAAATACACTGAAGATAGAAGGGATGAAAAAAACAATAGACTTTGCATGCAGTGAAGTAAAAGACACACAGAAGAAAGTGTCAAATGTTGAAGCTCGTCTTAAAGAGGAAGAGCGCAAAGCTGCCAGTCTTCAAACACGTGTGTGCGAGCTGGAGTCCTACTCAAGACGGTGGAACCTGAAGCTTTATGGCGTTGCTGAAAACTCAACCGAAAATGTGAAAGAAAAAGCTTTAGAGGTTTGCCAGAATATCCTTTCAGAGGAAAAGAACAAGCTCTCAGATGTTATCGATGTTGCCCATCGTCTTGGAAAACCATCACAAAGCCGCTCCACTCCAGGAGCCATCATCATCCGATTCTCCCTGAGGTCCTATAGAGATGCTGTGTGGAAGTCAGCAAAAAATCATTCCTTCCTGCGTGACAACAGGCTTCGTTTTGCTGAAGATCTCTCTCAGCTCGTCAGGGAGGCCAGGCTGAAGATGTGGCCCATGGTGCAGAAGGCACGAAGTGAGGGGAAACCTGCATATTATGTAGGTGCACGAGCCTTCGTCAGTGGAAAGGAAATTACCTGAGGTAAACATGATTGATTTCAACTGAGTCTTTTTCATGGCTTGCAGGTCCAACAAAGCTCAGTCTCCCGACTCTCTAAACTGGTGGGCTGTTAGACTTTTCATCACAGGGAGAATTGAGCCTACTTGAACTCTCATTTATTTTGCATTCTTTTCTTACAATATTTCTTACAATGTTGTATCCTACTGATTTTTTTATAGACAACAGCTTGAAAAACTAAGTGGTCTAAAATATGTAGGACACCCTTATAATGCTCAATTTATATTATATTGTCACCTACTATGTTGACTGTTCCAAGTGCAACTAATGCTCAGCGTACCAGGTCATAACTACTTGTTCAGTATTATTTCGTAAGTTTTCTTATCTTAAGAATTTCTTTATCTATAGTTTCCCTAAACGCCAGGGGGTTAAGGAATGTTACAAAACGTAAAGCATTATTTTTATTTTCGAAACAGTTTGATACAGATTTTTGTTTCTGTCAAGGATCTCACTCAATCGCAAGTGATGCGAATTTTTGGAGAGCCCAATGGGGTAACGATTTATGGTTTTCTCACAGCTCAGAAAGATCAGCGGGTGTCTTAACCATGAAAAATAGATATAACGGTGACATCCTACACACAGACACAGATCCTAAAGGACATTTTATCTGTCAAATTGTCAGTTATGATCAAATTATTTTGATTATTGTTAATGTGTATGGATACAACTCTAATTTAGAAAATTCTCAATTATTTACTGTCATAGAGAATAGACTTAAACATTGGCTCACTAAATTTCCAAATTCCCAAATAATAATTGGAGGAGACTTTAATGTAACTTTGAATCCACTTATAGATAGATGGCCACCTACACAAGATAATAACAGAAACTATTTTATTAAATCTTTTATAGAAAGATATGATTTAGTAGACATATGGAGAGTCAAATCCCCAGATACGGTAATGTTCACTTTGAAGAACAAAGGAAACACAAGGCTTTCTCGTTTAGATTTTTGGTTAGTTTCCAAACATTTTAATGAACAAGATATCACAGTAAATGTTATCCCTTGTCCCTTAAGTGATCATAAGGCTATCTACATATCAATTAATCTGTTTCCCTCTGATAAAAGCTGCAAAGCCAAATATTGGAAATTGAACAACTCTCTTCTTAAATATGAGGAAGTTAAAATGAAAATTTCACAATTGATAACGCTTTACTTTGATAAAGCAAAAATAAATAATTCATTCAGATTAAACTGGAAGCTATTTAAGTGTGAATCAGCGAAATATTTTAGGACTTACGGAAGTAATCTTGCCAAAATTAGGAAATTAGAAGAACAGAACATTATCACAGATATTTCTTTACTCTCTCAAATTTCACCAGACGCCTTAACAAAAGAAGACAAAATTAAATTGCATGAGTCACAAGAGAAACTTGATGTGATCTATAAAAGAAGGGCAGAAGGAGCGTTTATTAGATCGCGGACACAATGGCTAGAAAAGGGTGAACAGAACTCTGCATATTTTTTCAAACTAGAAAAATACCATGCAAAAATTAATACCATTAATGAACTAAAAATTGATGATAATATAACAGATGACCCAAAACTAATATCTGATTTTTGTTCTACTTTTTATAAAAACCTGTACACATCTGAATACTCTGAAGATAATACTCAAACGTTCCTGAATTCACTACAGCATACCTCTCAACTTAAAGACTCTGAAAGACATCTTTGTGATCTCCCCTTATCACTAACAGAGGTTAGCAATTGTATTAATTATTTAAAGGATAACAAATCTCCGGAAACAGATGGCTTATCTTCTGAATTCTATAAATTGTTTTCACAGCAGATGGCACCATTTCTTCTACAAGTGTTTAATGAAAGCCTATCATCCAGTTGTTTACCTGCAAGTATGACTCAAGGTTTAATTACATTAATTCCTAAACCACGCAAAGATCCGCTTTATATTGACAACTGGCGCCCAATCTCTCTTCTAAATAATGATTATAAAATATTGGCCATGATTCTTGCTAGAAGAATCAAGAAAGTTCTAGATTCCATAATTAATGAAGCACAATCAGGATTCATGCCTAATAGACACATCACCAACAATATTAGACTAGTTTTAGATGTACGTGATTACTCACACCTCATTTCTGATAATAGCTTTTTGCTCTTCTTAGACTTCTTTAAAGCCTTTGACACGGTGGAACATACTTTTGTCTTTCATTCGTTAAAGAAATTTGGTTTTGGAGACTTTTTTGCAATACAATTAAAACCCTTTACAATAATGCCAACTGTTTAATCAAGCTTAAATATGGGTCATCTTCCAGGTTTGAGGTCAAACGTGGCGTTTGTCAAGGTTGCCCGATATCGCCATATTTATTTCTACTCACTGCCCAACTTTTATGTGACCATATTAAGTGTAGTAATCTGAAAGGTGTTTCTATTGCTGATAGAACTATTGTAATTAGTCAACTAGCGGATGACACCACTTTATTTCTAAAAGACAGCTCCCAAGTACCTTTAGCTATTAATATTATAGAACAATTTACTAAAGCTTCAGGCCTTCATTTATATCTTAAAAAATGTGAATTATTAGCTATCAAAGATTGTTGTGTTGATTCAATTTCCAATATTCAAGTTAAAAATTCGGTTACTTATTTAGGTATCATTATAGATAAAAATGAATCCCAAAGATGTAACACTAACTTCAATCCAATAATTAACAAAACTAAACAAAAATTCAATCTGTGGCTCTTACGTGACTTATCTTTAAGGGGCCGAATTCTCCTCTCAAAGGCTGAAGGAATATCAAGATTAACATATGCTGCACTGTCATTAGGTATAGATAGTCATATATGCAAAACAATAGATAAAATATTATTTGATTTTGTATGGAAAAACCGCACCCATTATCTTAGGAAATCTGTTCTGATGAGCGAATACAATAATGGTGGCCTTAATTTTTTAGACTTTTCCACACTAAATTACACCTTTAAAATAAATTGGATCAGACGTTACCTTATATGTCCATCTTCTCTTTGGAATTTCATTCCCCATTTTGTCTTTTCTTCTATGTAACTATAACATTGACAAAATTCCCCTCAAACTTTCTTCGTTCCACAAACAAATGTTACTGGCATGGTGTCTAATTTACAAACACAACTTTTCTCCTCACATGTTTTTTATTTGGAATAATAGATATTTGCTGTATAAAAACAAATCTAACTTTTCAAACAGTGGTTTGACAACAATATTCTTTTGATTAGTCAGTTGTTTAACCAACATGGGCAACTTTACAATTATGTTGAATTCATTCAACATTATAGATTCCCTGTTACACCTAAAGAATTTTCTATTGTTTTTGATGCTGTTCCCTCTGGTATTTTTTCAATTTTCAAAGGTGTTAATGTGAATGTTAATCTCCCTATATCAGTAGATGTAACTGAAACAACTGTTGGGAAAGCATGCTTTTCATGGAACACCAAGAACAAAAACAAGATTATTCGTCAAATGTTTCAACAAGATATTATTAGCTCACCCTCTGCCTTATCTTATTGGTCTGCCTTTGTTGGTGAAAAAATTGTTTGGGAAAAAAATTGGCTTTTACCTCATAAGTTCCTCTTGACTAATAAAGTAAAAGAAATATCTTTCAAAATTATTCATAGATTCTATCCAACTAATCATTATTTGCAGAGACTTAAGAAGGACATTGAAGAGAGTTGTTCTCTCTGTGGTTTGTTTAATGAAACATTGGTTCATTTATTTTGGTCTTGCCCACACACTAAACAACTGTGGAGTAGGTTGTCTCGTTTGATTATTGATCATATTTACCCTCATTTCACCCTGAGTTGGAAAAATGTATTGTTTGGAAATACTGAATTTGATAGGAACCTCGATTCTCAGTATTATTTAATCAATTTGCTAATTATCTTAACAACATTTTATATTCACAGATCTAAATTCTCTAGCAAGAAACCTAATTTTCCTGAGCTGTCTGCGTATATCAAACAATATATTTCATCAATATCTGATAGTGAAAATAAAAAAGCTGTAAAAACATATAAGCACTTTATGATTTACAAAATATTTAGTTAAGTATGTAATTTATTTGTTTTACTTTATACAATCCCCCTGGCGTATTTATGTTAATGTTTATGATAATATATGTGTTAATGTTCTATACATTTGATAATGTGACTTTTTAGCGGTCTAAGCGTCGGCTTGGTGTCGATGCAGTTGCCCACTGGGGACTGGGGTTCGCGCCCCGGTCTCGTCAGATCCGACTATGGCCGGACTCGATGAAGCAGCAATCATTGGCAACGCTGTCTTCGGGAGGGGGGCGGAGTCGGCTTGTGTTCGTCATGTGAATGCGTCTCTGTGTGTGTCGGAAAAACAGTGGTTCGGCTTGGATTCGCCTTGTCACGAAAGTGGGGAGGCGCTTTCCTTCGAGACTGCCGGCCGGAGAGATGCAGTTGGCGAACGCATGCAATACGAGGGTGGGTGTTTGAATTAAAATAGGGATCAATTGGCCACTAAATTGGGAGAAAAAAAGGGAAAAATCAGAAATAAAATTATTAAAAAATAAAAATAAAAAAAAAGATAATGTGACTTTTGTTGATTGACATTGTTGTATACTATTTTTGTACACTTTTGTTAATAAAGTTCTTAAAAAAAACCCTAGAGGGTGTGTCGAGCGACAGCGCTGTGTCTGTTATATTCTTTGGTAGAATAACCACACGAAGTATAGCTTAATAAACTTTACTAAAATAATTGCAAGGCAATTAGTTTATTAGTTTTTTTCACAATAACCAGGGATTTCCAGATGACAATCACAATTATCTAATAGTGCTCACATTTAACCAACTAATCTCAGTATTTTTTCATTACACCTTTTACCAGATAACCACAATATTTTTCATTCACAGTAAGAACATGATTTTTTTTTCTTCTTCTACGAAGTCTCAATAGTCCTCCATTTCTCCACTGCCCAGACGCACGCAAGAGCCTCTTTCTCTACAGTGGAGTATTTCCTCTCTGTTGAAGTCAGTGAACGTGACGCAAACGCCACTGTGCGTTCTGTGGTCAACTGGTTTAGAACATACCTTCAGGACAGGCAGTTCTTTGTGTCTATTGGAGACTTTCCCTTGGACAAAGTGGGTATAATGTGTGGGCTACCCCAAGGTTCGATTCTTGGACCACTACTATTCAATCTCTATATGCTCCCACTTGCACATTTTATACAGAAACACAAAATAAATTACCATAAGTATGCAGATGATTCACAACTGTACATATCCCTATCTTCTGATGATCTAGCTCCCATACGTTCCCTAATTCAGTGTATTGACGATATTACTTTATGGATGTCAGATAACTTTTTACGACTGAACAAAGACAAGGCAGAAATACTTATTTTTTGGTGCAAAGATTCAGAGACAGAGCTTTGCTGCTCATCTCAGTTCTCTGTCTCTGGAGTGCAAAGGTGAAGCTAGAAATCTTGGTGTAATCATGGACAGTGATCTAAATTTTAAGAGCCACATCAATCATCTCACAAGATCAGCCTTCTACCATCTTAAAAACATTTCAAAACTAAGGGGCTTTCTATCAATATCAGACTGTGAGAAATTAATCCATGCTTTTATAACAAGTAGACTAGACTACTGCAATGGACTATTCACCGGCCTCCCAAAATCAGTTGTGCACCAACTACAATTAATTCAAAATGCGGCATCACGTGTTCTCACCAGAACTAAAAAGTATGAGCACATTACACCTGTTCTTAGATCTCTGCATTGGCTCCCCGTTAAAACTAGAATTGATTTTAAAATTATTTTAAATGTATACAAAGCGCTAAATGGCCTTGCACCACGCTATATAAAAGATATGTCAATTCCCTATAAACCAGCAAGAACTCTCAGGTCGAATGGCAGTGGTCTTTTAACCATCCCTCATGCAGGTCTAGAGCAGGGGAAGCTGCATTTTCTATTTACGCCCAAGTAGATGGAATGCCCTGCCTGAGGACCTGAGAGAGGCCCCCACACTGGACACATTTAAAAGCAGGTTAAAAACCTTACTTTTCAAAACAGCCTACAGCTAAATTCATAGTGTGCGTGTGTGTGTGTGTGTGTGTGTGTGTGTGTGTGTGTGTGTGTTATATATTTTGCTATTTTTATATATTCTGCTCTGTTGTTACTTTTAATTAATCAGTGTTTATGTCACTTTTATTTATTTATTTCACTAACTCAGTTTTAAACTTGTTTGTACTTTTCTAGAATTTGCCTGTATTTTAATTATTTATTTTTTGTGAGGGGGGGATTTTATTGATTTCATTGTTTTATTGTGTGAAGCACTTTGTGTTACATTTGTTTGTATGAAAAGTGCTATACAAATAAAAATCTGACTGATGAATCTGATTAACCAACATCAACTCACGACACTTTCCACCTTGCCATAATTCACACTGCCCCCTGCTTTTCTCAAAGGCACAGTAACTGCTAGGACTTAACCATACAAGTCAGACTTGGGCATAACACTACCTAACCAGATATAACATTTTCTCCCCCCACCCCCCTTGAGAAAGTAACATAACATAACATATCAGTCCCTACCCTAGATGTCCCTTAACCATTCGTCCCTGTGCCAGACAGGCGGAACCCTCACCCTCTGAAGGCGAGCAGGCTGGGGAGCAGGGCCTGGCAATGGCGGTGGGTTACCACCCACCCGGTTTGCCTCCGGTCTGGGCTGCCAACTGAGAGTAGCAGCTGGGGACAGGGATGATGCAGGGCTTGTAGGGGCTACAGCCCTAAGCAGGCGGTTTGAGTGCCAACGAGTCCCATCGTCCAGTCTGTAGGTAGCCAGTCCCAGCTGCTGAGTCACCTGATGGGGCTCTGACCAGTATGACTGCAGCTTGTTCTGGCGGTGGGCGTGTTTGATCCTGACCCAGTCCCCCACAAGCAGAAAGTGAGTCTGTACTCGGCGGGAGGCATCGAACCTCTGTTTCATCCGGGCCTGTGAGCTTCGGACCTGAGCTCTGGTTTTCTGGAGCCCTGGGCTCTCGTGTGCAGTGGCTGGCTCCGCTCTCGAACGGTCCAGTGGATGTTTTAATCCCCGCCCGATCATGAGCACAGCCGGTGTCACCCTGTGGTGGAGTACTTGGATGCCCAGATGGCCAGGAGAGTTTGGCTGAGTGCAGTGCTGAAGGTTTTCCCTCCCTCCAGACAGGCTCGAATTCCATTCTTGAGAATCTCTCTCTCTCTCACACACACACACACACACACACACACACACACACACACACACACACACACACACACACACACACACACACACACACTTAGGAACAATTTAGTATGGCCGATTCACCTGATTTACATGTCTTTGAACTGTGGGAGGAAACCGGAGCCCCTGGAGGAAACCCACACAGACACGGGGAGAAACATGCAAACTCCACACAGAGGACGACCCACCAAGGTTGGACTACCCCGGGGCTCGAACCCAGGACCTTCTTGCTGTGAGGCGACCACGCTAACCACTGCGCCACCGTGCCACCCCTGTTTGATAAATAGCCACATTATTTATCTGTTTACCAGTTGTATTACCTTGTACAGTGTAAATTCATACCTTTGTGAAAGCAATGTAGTTTACATTTTCTGCATGTGCCTCTTATAATTTTATAAAGTTATCTGATTTATTATGTTCATTTACACAGAACCAATGAGTAATCAGACTGTTGTTCAAGAATTGTGGTTGTAGTGTTGCCAATAAAGACGAAAAAATTGAAGACATCTGTGTGATTCTGATCGATCATCTGCAGCGGGTTCTCCTTGACTAAATCCAGCACATAGTTATAGCTGGGAAACAACAACTTCCCCACAAGCGGTGTGACATGTCATGAAAGTGACTAAACAAATGGCCCAAAGGAAGCATGTATAAAGAGAAGAGGATTGGCCCAAGGACAGACCCCTGAGGGACTCCACACAGTAGGGGCACTGACGATGATACAAGATTGTTAATACAAACATTATAATATCTATTAGTCAGGTAAGGGTGAAACCAATTTAACGCTGCACCAGAAATGCCAACCCAGTTCTCCAACTTATCAAGGAAGATGGCATGATCGATGGTATCAAAGGCAGCAGTTAAATCTAGGAGAATAAGAATAGAGTAGTCGCCTTTATCTGCATGCATAAGAATGTCATTGAACACTCTTAGTAATGCAGTCTCAGTACTATGCTTGTGACGAAAGTCGGATTGAAATTTATCAGAAATGTTATGACCTTCAGCCAGCTGCAGGATTTGGTCTGCAACAATTTTTTTCAAGGATTCTGGATAAGAAAGAATTTTTGGAAATTGGTCTATAATTCTCAAGTAAATAGCAGAAACCATCAAAACCACCAGGTTCTAGTGTGTTTTTGGACACTTGATCTAATGGTTTTTAATTTTTCCATCGGACACAACCTGTTCCTGGTAGTTTCCCATGGAGCACTCCACGCTATGGTGGTTTCCAGTAGAGCACATCATGCTCTGGTGGTTTTCATTAGACATACTAATACAGACCATTGCAAACCATCACAATTCCCAGTAGGACCATTAAAACCATGCTGTCATGGTTTTTGATCCTTTTTTTCCCCAGCAGAGACATCAGGCACAGCCATCATAAATCTCCATAAGATGTTGTTGGGTCCAATAGCTACCAAACTGCCATAACCACTAGTTATTGTGTTCCATTTTATTACATGATGAGCAAGATACTAGCCATGATTACTTGGCAGTTGGCATCTATGATTAATAAATCGATGATGTAACTACATCCTGCATATAAACAATCAACTAAACAGTAAAAATGAATACTAGATCAAAATGGAGGAAGGGTGCACTTTAAACACCTTCCTCCATTTTGCTTGAGTGTGCAAATCCTAACTAAAATGTATTCACTATTTAGTGCCCTCAAAAATTCCCACAGTGCAACTGAAAATGTGGGCTCAGATGTATGCACGCGACTTCACGCTAAAAGCGCCACAATGCACTGCTTCACCTCTTCGCTTCCCTCTGCTCCTAGACTCCAGCCACTATCAAATACCGCGAGATTGGACGAGAAGAGGACGCAAAATTAAGATTCAGTAGTGCCCGAAATCTCGATTTATTACTCCCTATCGAGTACCTCAGCGTTTCGTGTGTAGGGAATGAGTAAACAACGACACGATCCTAGACACACTTTAGTTCATATACAGGTGACCACACCGTCTTTTTAATGAATCCCCTCTGATGATCCTCCGACTTCTAATAAAGAACCTCCCACTTAGAGGTTCCTGATTTGCGGATAGAAACTCCAGCCGCTTTGCCACACAGCCGGAGTTAGCATCAACCAATGTTAGCCGGCTTCCTCGTCGTCTGTAATGTAATGTGAAAGCGAAAAACCCAAGGTAATGACTAATGCCAGACATTAAGATTGTGGAAAGGTTTTACAATCAATTACTGAATGACTTAATATAGAGAACAGCCCTTACTTTTCGTTGGCAGTTATTTAGATATGGTTAAATTAGCTAATGCTATAGCTTGGCCAAACTAGCTGACTGGCTTACCTACACAAGGTAAGTAACCTAAACATAGGCCGACGTTACAAGGATTTCCTTTAACTTTCTTTGCCTACCTGTTTGTCTTGCATTCAGTTGTACAGTTACATAGATCGTTGATGTTGTGTTCATTCTTAAAACAGAATTTTGCCTAACATTTGTTGGTTTTAAACGTGCGTTACACATATGCTGACTCGATTTGGGTGGACATTTGCACAAGGAACCACACAAACTAATGCACTGTATAGCGCCGGTACGGAAGTTGCACTTTAGTTTAAAGCACTGGTCATGCAGAATGGGTAGCTCTAGAGGAAGTTAGCTATAATGTAAACAAATTGGGTAGCTAAGCTGGGTTAGTTCGCAAGTTGTCCTGTGAACAGGTTTCATAACGTAATTGAATTAGTCAGGTTGCGGTATATGGGTCAGTGTGGAATGTCTCACAGTTATATTTGAATTCAGCCTTGTAGCATTGAAATTCATTATTTAGTGTTCCCGAGACTGTTTATTCACTATGCTCACTGATGTTATCATATTACATTTATTTACAGTGTTGGGAATGCAGCCACCTCTTCCATCTGACGCAGTCAGGGAGCTTGTGTGCTCCTGTCTTCACAGAGATCCAGTGGCCGCAGACCTGCGCTGCAGTCTCTTTGTTGCAGCTGCACAGTGCTACAAAAGGGATTCTTTGCTGAGACCCTTCCCACCAAGATATGTCATTGGGGAAAACAAGGATTTTGATGAGCTAGTACGTTTTTGTTTTGTTTGATTTCCAGTTTTGCCTTTGCATTTCTATTTTAAGTCTGCCGCCAATACAGTCATGGCCCAAATCTAGGATCACTTTCATCACCAAGCCAAATAAATCCATGGGAAATTGCCTTGGTCACACTGGCAAAGAGTGACAGCCCAGGGAAAAACAATGTTAAATAAAAGGTACAACAGGGCCTCACATACAGTAGAAAGGAAAAGTGTAAGACATACTATAATTATATTTACCCTCTGTTGTCATGGTACTCTAATGAAAATTGTGTTTTGCCCTCCAGTTGACAGATGTGAGCTCCTTGCCTGGTGTGAGAGACTTGGTTAGACTAAGAGCAGGAGAGGGATATCACCATCTGGCTCTTGTCCATTGGGTTCTTTCTTCCAAAAGTTTTGCTGTGAAGACACTGCAGAAAGATGAGGCAGGTCACCGCAGCTGTTAAACTGCCCAAATTACAGCCACTGTGTTACAACCTGCTGTTGTTTTGACACCTGTGCTCATGTTCTCTACCAGTATGCCAAACTCTGCAGCCTGGCTGAAAACGACAGAATTTGTACACCTGTCCCAGACTTCCTGTTTGAGCTGGAGTATTGTGATCAGATGAATGCTAGGTTTGAGAAGATGAGGGCTGGCAGAGACATCTTCTATGCATTCCATGGAAGCCGCCTGGAGAACTTCCACTCTATCATTCACAATGGGCTACACTGCCACCTTAACAAGGTGAGTGAAGTATCTACTGATGTCTCCTCTATGAAGATATCAAACTTGTGATCCACTGTCAGTTGGATCACAAGTTTGATATCTTCACAGAGGAGATATCTACTAATGTCTCCTCTGTGAAGATATCAAACTTGTGATCCATTGTCAGTTAAAAGGGAAGTGGCTTTAACTGTCTCAAACTGTATTGTCAAGCCTAATAACTGGAATCACGGCATATAGATGTTTTAATCTGAAGCGCAGAAGGAGACTGCCCAAGAAATTGCCTAATCTGTTGGCCTTCATCTATATAGAGATTTCATATTAAAGATAATTCGAGATTCATATGACTATGGCCACAGTAAAAAAAAAGATTTTGATTGACATAGAAATTAAAATCCAGTTAATCTGACTTGTCTTGTGTTGATTCCTTGTAGACCTCAGTGTTTGGCGAGGGGACCTACCTCACCAGTGACCTCAGCATGGCAGTCCTATACAGTCCCCATGGCAGCGGTTGGAATGAAAGTCTCCTGGGCCAACTGCTCAGCTGTGTTGCCTTGTGTGAAGTCATTGATCACCCTGATGTTAAGTGCCAGATGAAGAGAAAAGGTAGCCCCCTCCCCCCGAAAAAAAAAAATAATGGTGGACACTTCACAGCAGTGCAGGAAAATGTGAAATATGTCTCATAATGGGAAAATGGCTACCCTTTGATTTCCACTCAGTAATTCCCTCAATTTATTTCAGACTCTGAGATGATCGACCGTCAGCGGTCAAGGGCAAGGAACAGCGAAGGAGGGGAAGTACCACAGAAATACTTTATAGTCACCAACAATCAGCTTGTGAGGGTCAAATACCTGCTTGTTTACTCCCAGAGACGACATCTGTCCAGGTAAGGTACATTTGGGGTGGGATTAACTTGAGAGTTGTCTTTCCTAATGATGAATGAATAATGATGATGATGATGCATGAGACCATTTCAGCACAGTGTTTAAAGCTTCCCACTGTTTCCTGCTGGAGTTGTCATTGAGTTACAAAAACATCACTTTCACTGCGATTCACTATTCTGAATATAAAACTAAATCACATGCCACAGTAAATATTAATCTTGCTCCCCAATACTAAAGGGCAATAGCATAAGGATGTTTTAATGGAACATCTTGGAAAGCCTCACAATTCCTTCAGAAGCCAGAAAGAAATTACAGTATTCATCAGTATTATTCTGACTTAAATATTTTAAAATGTATATCCCAATTTGACCCAAGAGCAGGAATCTGGAGTGCCTCCCAGCATACGAGTTTTTTTGTTTTTTTTCCACTGTTGCCATTATTGTTGTGTGAAATACACAAAACTACCTTTTAGTAACTCAGAACATGGATTAGGAAAAATTATTCATGTGTCCACATGAATGTACTGTTTTTAGTTCAGTGCCTGAATGTTATAAGGGATTGGATGTGCTTTAGCTTTAGGGGATGACCTGATTTGTGACCCAGAAAAAAAGTAATTTAAGGCTGATAGCTTGGGAAAACAACAAGCCAAATGGGGAAATAGAAAAGGTAGCACAGAATAATATATAGTCCAACCATATCTTTAGAACAGATGGTAGAACTTTTGCATAATTTATCAGGACCAAGTCCAAGCTTTGATACTGTAGAAATACCGAAATTTGTTTTATATTTATCAATAAATAATAGCTAAAATCCCTTTTTCAGAAATGAATCTTGGTTCTATTGTTTCAGTGGATGTTGAATGTAATGAATATTGCATAAGCTATAGTTGTAACCAGGTTGCTTTTTTCTATTTTATTTTTTTTCGTTACCTCAGACGTTCTCGTGGAACCTCCTGGCTTGTCAGACACCATTTTGCTGTAATGATGAGCCTCTACCTTCTGCTGCTCATATTCATTGGTGCCTTTAACTCCACCACATTTTTATCCTTCTGGCACAGACTATTTCGGTGACAGGATGGAGACGCTGGGATATACCATATTTCCCGGACTGTTTTTTTTTTTTTTACTCGTCTGGCTGGTCCTGCGGTTTATATTCCAAAACAATGTAATTTTGCGGAACGAATACGCTGCATTTCAACTAAGGCCACTAGATGGCACTGTTTAATCTTGTGACTCAATTGAGTAACATGGTGATGCGCAGGTCGGGCGGCTTCAGGTAAACTTACTGGAAACTATCACAGGTTCGAGCAGGCAGGTCAGAAAGTGTGTAAGTAGCGCTCAGAGTAAACATTGTGTGCAATAGGCTTAGCTGTGCATTACTAGTCCACCTTCTCTTCCCCTCTCTCTGTCACGCTTTCTCAAACACACATGAATGCATGCAAGCAGCTTTATCATCAATTTGCGATGGTGGTTTTGTTCATCCATCCATTATCCAAACCGCTTATCCTGCTCTCAGGGTCGCGGGGATGTTGGAGCCTATCCCAGCAATCATTGGGCGGAAGGCGGGGAGACACCCTGGACAGGCCACCGGGCCATCACAGGACTAACACACATACACACACACACACACATTCATACCAAGGGACAATATTAGTAATGCCAATTCACCTGACCTACATGTCTTTGGACTGTGGGAGGAAACCAGAGCACATGGAGGAAACCCACGCAGACACGGGTAGAACATGCAAACTCCACACAGAGGACGACCCCCCAAGGTTGGACAACCCCGGGGCTCGAACCCAGGACCTTCTTGCTGTGAGGTGACTGTGTTAACCACTGTGCCACCCTGCCTCCTGTTTTTGGCCAATGCATACATTTAGAGTGTTGAGGCTTCACCTACAAGTTTTTTCCCCTTTTGTTTTTGCTGCCAAAACTCTCTTTTTGGTCAGAAAGAAGAGGCGTGTGTGTGTGTGTGTGTGTGTGTGTGTGTGTGTGTGTGTGTGTGTGTGTGTGTGTGCGCGAGCGAGCAAGCGAGAGAGAGATAGGTTACTTGTTTTGCTGCTATTCAACAATAGACAGAGTCCATGTCTTTATTGAAGGGTTACTTGTCTTGCTGCTATTCAACAACATAGAACACCATTTGGAATAATTCATCTGTTTATTTAGTAACTTAGACCCAGACCCTATAAGGCTAGGATACAATAGGCTGTGCCTTGCAATCAGTTTATTATGCTGAGCAAACAGCTCAAAAATGAAATAGTTCAACACTGCTCACTTTGCTGTTGCCTAGGCTAAATTTGGAGGTTTTTGACTCAGGTTGGGTCAGGTGGGTGCAGGTATTAAAAAACCCTGACCTGTGCATCGGTACTGTACCACCATATAAATGTGACTTATACACCCAAGCAACTTAATATATGTTTTTTTTCCCTCACAACAACACGGTTTTTGCTGAGTGCGACTTGTAGTCCGGGAAATATGGTACGTTCTTAATCGGCCTGGGAATTAAAAAAAACAAACAAAACTGAATGCACCTTAATACAGGTTTTATCCTTAATCCTTCTTGTGTGTGTAAATGGTTATTAGAGGTGTTATAAGGTGACATATCTTTACAAATAGCTGTAGAAATTATACTGTTGTTTTCTTTGATTGTAAAGGTAATTTCTTGATGGGAACCATTTTCAATTGGCAAACATTTTATTTTGTGGGTAAGCCTTGTAGCCTTCTTGACCTCAAAGGAATCAATCATATCAAGGGGGGGGAAAAGTCCCTGTCATTTCAATCATATCAAGGAGGGGGGAAAAGGTCCCTGTCATTTCAATCATATCAAGGAGGGGGGAAAAGTCTCTGTCATTGTAAAACAGAAGCCATTTTGTTTAAACAATTGCACAGCTGACTGCATGGGACGGGTGCCTGCATATACAACCTAGTCTGAAAGGCAAAACGTTTGTATACAAATTAGCATTTCTCAAAATGTTGATTGCCAGCATTCTGTCTCATACATGTGATGCATGTCAATGTATCAATGAATGAGGACATAGTTGTGAACATGCATTCAAATCATCTGCTATAGAACTATTAGATTACAGGTGATGAAGTTAGAAATTAAAATGAGTAAGATTAGAAATATTTATGCTTAGGTATTACATTAGAGATGTTTATGTTTATGTATGGGTTTGGTATTAACAATAATATTCCATGTAAGTCTACCTTGGGGTTAAAAGTAGGTCTGAACAGGTGTCCTCATTCATTAATAGGCTGGCATTCATGGTATTTTGTTACCTGTAATTAAGTTGTTTACAAACATTTTGTCTGTGAGATTGGGCTTGCATATAGGTCCAGTTATATACCGCTGTTTTGTAATTGTCCCTTAGGTCTGCTGCAGTATTCTCATTCGACAATAATGAAAGTGCTTTTCATTGCTACATGTTTTTGCATTACTTGGGGCTTTGCCATTGTCTAGCCATGAGCATAGTGTGCAATAGATTCTCTCATGTCTATTTGGTGTTGTGAAGAGATTAAAGTCTTTATTAATCTGTTCATATTGTACAGTGAGTGAAGATTCTGATAACACACTGGCTCAGGGCTACAACAGTCAGCAGAGCAACAGTGTGAAGTTTGTCAACAGTGTGTCGCTCACAAGCATGGCCTCTGAACAAGTTGTTGTGACACTTGGTGGTGTTTCAAGTGCAAAAAATACAGTGACCCAGGGATGCAAAGAGCAAAATCCATGAAACAGAAAAAAAATGACAACAGTAATTACTTGGCAACATTAGGCCACAGTAGACAATGACATTTGTAAAACAAAGACATTGACAACACAACATTAGAGCACTACACAAAAGCATTGATTCGCAACACAAAAACATTTAAGGCATGGCAAAATGGAAGTTGCTGTACCATAAAAGTGAGAGGTGGACTTGAACGCCTTACTTTTTTCCCCCAACTAACTGCGAAGTAGTCTTCTACACTACTTTCTATACAATTGAAGAGATGGTTAAAAAAATTAGTCTCTTTTAAACTTGGGAAGGGTTAATGCGTATGCATTAATGCTTATGTTCAGGGGAGGGGACAAATTAATGTGCTGCAGCTGGATAAATACTACTGTGTTGGTGCTTAATACTGAGACGTCTAGTTTTTTTTCAATATTACAAATATTCTGTCACGTTTTAAGGTCACTGTGTTCCAAGTTATTACTGTTACGCTGTCTTCAGGGATGCAAAGACATGGTGGAAAAAACAGCTACCCAAAGTTGAAGAAAAAAATGCAACAGCGTAATATCATATAACCATGTGACTATATGCTTGTGCTATATGCTTAAATAAACAGGTAATTCTAGTTTGTAAATTTTTTATCTTCAGAATTACAAAAGTAACATCAGAATCAGAAACACTTTATTTGTCATTTCATTTCATGCACTTGTGCACTTGAAATGAAATGAAACATCGTTTCCCCCTTCCCACAACATTGCAACACATAACCAGAAACTACAAGAACACATACACTACCGTTCAAAAGTTTGGGATCACCCAAACAATTTTGTGTTTTCCATGAAAAGTCACACTTATTCACCACCATATGTTGTGAAATGAATAGAAAATAGAGTCAAGACATTGACAAGGTTAGAAATAATGATTTGTATTTGAAATAAGATTTTTTTTACATCAAACTTTGCTTTCGTCAAAGAATCCTCCATTTGCAGCAATTACAGCATTGCAGACCTTTGGCATTCTAGCTGTTAATTTGTTGAGGTAATCTGGAGAAATTGCACCCCACGCTTCCAGAAGCAGCTCCCACAAGTTGGATTGGTTGGATGGGCACTTCTTGCGTACCATACGGTCAAGCTGCTCCCACAACAGCTCAATGGGGTTCAGATCTGGTGACTGCGCTGGCCACTCCATTACCGATAGAATACCAGCTGCCTGCTTCTGCTCTAAATAGTTCTTGCACAATTTGGAGGTGTGTTTAGGGTCATTGTCCTGTTGTAGGATGAAATTGGCTCCAATCAAGCGCTGTCCACTGGGTATGGCATGGCGTTGCAAAATGGAGTGATAGCCTTCCTTATTCAGAATCCCTTTTACCCTGTACAAATCTCCCACCTTACCAGCACCAAAGCAACCCCAGACCATCACATTACCTCCACCATGCTTAACAGATGGCGTCAGGCATTCTTCCAGCATCTTTTCATTTGTTCTGCGTCTCACAAACGTTCTTCTTTGTGATCCAAACACCTCAAACTTGGATTCATCCGTCCACAACACTTTTTTCCAGTCTTCCTCTGTCCAATGTCTGTGTTCTTTTGCCCATCTTAATCTTTTTCTTTTATTGGTCAGTCTCAGATATGGCTTTTTCTTTGCCACTCTGCCCTGAAGCCCAGAATCCCGCAGCCGCCTCTTCACTGTAGATGTTGACACTGGTGTTTTGCGGGTACTATTTAATGAAGATGCCAGTTGGGGACCTGTGAGGCGTCTGTTTCTCAAACTAGAGACTCTAATGTACTTATCTTCTTGCTCAGTTGTGCAACGCGGCCTCCCACTTCTTTTTCTACTCTGGTTAGAGCCTGTTTGTGCTGTCCTCTGAAGGGAGTAGTACACACCGGTGTAGGAAATCTTCAATTTCTTAGCAATTTCTCGCATGGAATAGCCTTCATTTCTAAGAACAAGAATAGACTGTCGAGTTTCAGATGAAAGTTCTCTTTTTCTGGCCATTTTGAGCGTTTAATTGACCCCACAAATGTGATGCTCCAGAAACTCAATCTGCTCAAAGGAAGGTCAGTTTTGTAGCTTCTGTAACGAGCTAAACTGTTTTCAGATGTGTGAACATGATTGCACAAGGGTTTTCTAATCATCAATTAGCCTTCTGAGCCAATGAGCAAACACATTGTACCATTAGAACACTGGAGTGATAGTTGCTTGAAATGGGCCTCTATACACCTATGTAGATATTGCACCAAAAACCAGACATTTGCAGCTAGAATAGTCATTTACCACATTAGCAATGTATAGAGTGTATTTCTTTAAAGTTAAGACTAGTTTAAAGTTATCTTCATTGAACAGTACAGTGCTTTTCCTTCAAAAATATGGACATTTCAATGTGATCCCAAACTTTTGAACGGTAGTGTATATCCAAACTAACGCATATATCTAAACCAACCAAACAAAAATCACTGTCCAGGAGAATGGACGCCAGCCAGGATGACTGTCGGAACTGCCGGTCTGCATGGGCTAGCAGTTAGCCAAGCCTGCCCGCTTCTGCGTCCTGTTAGACCGCCCTCGGTGTTTCCTCTTCGGGTGCAGCTCCAGTTAGGGCCATGATCCTTGGGCCCACAGGACGCAGCAGACCAAGCTCCCTCAGCCAATCCCATGCTAGCTGTCTCAGCCAAACACCTTCGACACACCCCCCCGCACTCCACACGACGACGCTAAAAACACAGTCAAGGCTAGGCGAGGCCACTGCCATGTACGACATAACTGCAGTGTTGGGGAGTAGTTAACTACATGTAGTTCAATTATGTCCTCAATTTCCTCTTTTTAAAACACACCACATCAAGCTGCCTAAGTGAGGTCTGTGTAAGCCACGGTCCAGCAAGACTAAACAACTACATAGCCAGTGTTGTAATGTGAGGTCCTCTTAACAGGTCTTGACAGTTGAGTAGATTTTTTTGCTCAGTGCAGTTCACTCATACGAGTGTGACAGAATTACACTGTAGAAATCGTTAAGGAGGACCCCCCCCCCTCCAAGAAAAAACCTTTGGATCTGGACGATTCACACAAGTCATCCAAATTGATGTCAACAAAGTGACATTCGCCATAAACCAAATTGTTTGCATCCCTGTGTCTTGTTTTTTGGCTGGACCACAACAGCGAGGCCAGCCGTACACATGTAGTTAGTTGAGCGAGTGCCTGAGTGAGTTATGGAGTTTCACCATTGGTGAAACGGCCGAATTGGAGTTTCTCCATTGGCCGTTGCTTTCAAAATGAATCAGTGTGGAGTTTTCTATTATGTCATCAGCTGTTCATGGAACTGATGTCAACACAGCCACATTTTAAACATTCATTCATTCATTATCCAAGCCGCTTAACACAATCGGGGTCGCAGAGATGCTGGAGCCGTGATAAAAACAGCTGTATACTAGGTTTTAACATGTCTTGTTTCTGCTTTGTCAATAAGTTTTGCAAAAACAGCCGTATACTAGGTTTTAACCTGTCTTGTTCCTGCTTTGTCAATAAGTTTTGCACTTGTGGGTCACTGTACAATACAAAAAAACTAAATAAGAGTAAAGTCTCATTTGGTTGCAATGTTTTCTCTCATCTGACATGACTTGCATTTGTATTTACAGTTACTATATCCCTTGTCATGCACAGGAATGAAGTTTTTCTGGTAATGTTCTGATGGGTCAGTCATTGGTTCATAAGTCCTGTCACGTTAAATGTATGAGCCCCACAAATTCTGATACTGGAAGAACTTTTACTACATCTCATGGGCGGACAGACTCTGTCACATTAACGAGGCAAGATTAAGAAAGTGTGTAGGACTTGAGATTTTGCCCACAACACAAAACGTTTGCCGCCATTTCAAAGACATGACATGAAACATTTTGGAGTCGTACAGTCTGTATAGGACTTAAGCGTGGGTAGTGATATAATTCTCACAACCCACAGGTGTTAAATTTTATGAGTCAAATATAATTTAGAAAAAAAAGGGGGGCATTGAATATAATAGTCAGTTGTCTAATAAATGGAAACCCTAGGATGAATATTATACTTGTACTTACATTGTGGGAAATATACTTTTGTGAGGCCACTGGCTGCCTTTGCTCATGATGTCTTCAAATGCTCATGATATTTTATATTCATAACAATTCAGTTCTTAAGATGTACATCCTTTTACTAAACGCTATGATTTTTCTTATATTTGTTACCGATTTTCAACAGTAATAAAACACTAAAAATAAAACAGTAAAAGAAAAAGTAAAACAGTAATAAAGCGGTAACAAAATTTTTTTCAGTTGTCCAATTTTTCTGAAGTTGATGGGGGGGGGGTTGTCTGATCGTTTAAATTAAGAGATTGGGGATTACAAAAATACAAGTTAGTTACCGTATTTGCTGGACTGACAAATCGCCGTGTTTTTTTTTTAACTTGTTAGACTGGTACTGCGACTTATACAATGTAATTTTGTCGGACAGTACGCTGCATTTCAACTAATGCCACTAAAGGGCACTGTTTAATGTTCTGACTCAATTGAAAATACTGTACCGCCATATAAATGCAACTTTTATATACAAATGACGGGTTTTTCTCGTCGCAACAATGCATTTTTTGCTGAGTGTGGCTTGTACTTTGGTGAAAATATTAGTCCGGGAAATATGGTAATATGATTGACTCAAAAATGTGTTTTGAGCTTATAGGTGATCACCAAAACATCATGCACTGTGCAGGAACGCTCACTCAGAACTCAAAAGAGCGCTGATAAAGTCTTATAGTTGCTCCCCAATAATACAGCAACATTTGGTCTCATTTGAAAATCACTGCTTTGCAGAAGTGTCGTCTAGTGTAACTGTGTTTTATATTCTTTTATGTATTCAAACTTTAACAGAAGTTTCCTTTATTATCCATTGTTTTTAATCAGTTTAAAGAACCATCTGTGGGGATGATAACAAGGGTGGCCCGCTTTGGTCAAAGATCCTAGCGCCCTTGATAAATACCTTATACGGTAATGTGTCTTCACAGTAGGAAACAAACCTGAAAACATGAATGAAATCCTTGTTTGATGTTTTATGAAGTCAGTGAGGATTTTAAGCCCCAGATGACACATTAATTCAATCAAATCATTCATTCATCTTCAGCTGCTTCTCCGGGGTTGGGTCGCGGTGGCAGCAAGCTAAGTTGGGCACTCTAGATGTCCCTCTCCCCAGCAACGCCCTCTAGCTCCTCCTGAGGGATCCCAAGGCATTCCCAGGCCAGATTGGACATGTAGTCCCTCGAGCGAGTTCTGGGTCTACCCTGGGGTCTCGTCCCCAGGAGGCATCTTAATCAGATGCCCGAACCACCTCAACTGGCTCCTTTCGACACGAAAGAGCAGCGGCTCTACTCCAAGCTCCCTCCGGATGTCCAAGCTCCTCAACCTATCTCTAAGGCTGAGCCCAGACACCCTACGGCGGAAACTAATTTCAGCCGGTTGTATCTGCAATCTCACCCTTTTGGTGACCACTCAAAGTTCATGACCAAAGGTGAGGGTTGGAACAAAGATTGATTGGTAAATTGAGAGCTTTGCCTTCCGACTCAGCTCCGTCTTCACTACAACGGTCCGGTACAACGTCCAGATTACTGCTTGATGCTGCACCAATCCGCCTGACATGTATAAAGTGCACATTCAGTAAACCTACACATTGAGAGCATTATAAGAAGTTGCAAGCTTAATTACTGTTGCTTTCTAAATTTAATCATTCAGTAAGAGATTAGTAATTATTCATTCAGATGTAATTTTTTTTGCAGTGCTTATTTACAATGCAGACAGCATTGTTTCATCTTGTAAGTTTGCTTTTGTTTTAATTTTTACTTCTAATCATCACACTAACACATCAAATATATGTAGTAACCAGGTCAATACGAGCTTCACATATTTCTAGCTAGCCTTAACTAGAACATTTTAGTTTAGGTTTTCTTGTTAAAGCCCAATAGTTTGTCAGTAAGTAAGCACAACTATTGCTGATGTTGTTGACAAGTGAGTTGAAAGAAAAGGTGAGCCATTGTTTTAGTTAAACAAAAAAGTGACTCAGACTTGTGAAATATAAAAAAGGCATTTTTAAACTGAAACAAGCCTCTCTGTCAGAACGATCATTTGAAGGACAGATCAAACTGCCCATTGGGACTTCGTTACTGCTGCCTCATAAATTGTTATTCATCTCAAAATGACAATTTCACATAATACATCGATAGTTATTAGATAGTTACAAGAATATACTTTTCAAAACTGGTGGACTTGGTGCAAGTTTTATGTGTCTCATGACAGCTACATTGCAGTGAATCAAATGTCATTGTATGACTGAATGTGATGCAATCAAATTGAATGTGTTTTAAATCACAGTAATTCCTATTTAGGGCAGCATGGTGGCCCAGTGGATAGCACTGTTGCCGCACAGCAAGAAGGCCCTGGGTTCGAACCCCAGGCCGTCCCAGGTCCTTTCTGTGTGGAGTTCGCATGTTCTCCCTGTGTCTGCATGGGTTTCCTCCGGGTGCTCTGGTTTCCTCCCACCATCAAAAAGACATGCATGTTAGGGTTAATACTCCTGTCTGTGCTCCTGACCAAGGCAATGGAAAGAAGAACTGGAGTTGAGTGCTACAATGTGGCTGCCCACTGCTTCCAGTGTGTGTGTGTGTGTGTGTGTGTGTGTGTGTGTGTGTGTGTGTGTGTGTGTGTGTGCGTGTGCGTGTGTGTGTGTGTGTGTGTGTTGGGATGGGTTAAATGCAGAGGATGAATTTCCCCACGGGGGTTGATAAAGTACATCTTATCATCTTATCTTAAAATGAAACTGATGGACAACTGAAACTTGGCAATGGTTTAAAGATACAGTGGATATAAAAAGTCTACACACCCGTTAAACTGGCAGGTCTTTGTAATGTAAAAAAAAAAAGGAGAAATCAAGACATCCTGTCAGAACTTTCCACTTGTTTTGAAATTGCAACCTATAAAAACTAAGTTAAACATTTTAGGGTAAAAAAAATACTAAACATAATAACCTGCTTGCCAAGTGTGCACACCCCTAAACTAATACTTTGGTGAAGCACCTTTTGATTTTATTAGAGCACTCAGTCTTTTTGGGTAAGAGTCTGTCAGTTTGGCACATCTTGACTTCACAATATTTTCCCCACTCTTCCTTGTAAAAACATTGTAGATTCGTCAAATTACGAGGGCATCTCCTATGCACAGCCCTCTTCAGGTCACCCCACGGATATTCTATTGGATTCAGGTCGGGGCTCTGGCTGGGCCATTTCAAAATGCTGATGTTCTTTTGGTGAAGCCATTCTTTTTGATTTGGATGTATGCTTTGGGTCATTGTGCTGAAAGGTGAAATTCCTCTTTATCTTTCTAGCAGATGCCTGAAGGGTTTGTGCCAAAATCGACTGGTAATCGCAGCTATTTGTGATTTCCTCCACCTTGACTAAAGCCCCAGATCTGGCTGAAGAAAAGCAGCCCCAAAGCCTGATGCTGCCGCCACCATGCTTCACCATGGGTTTGCTGTTCTTTTGGTTTAGTACTGTGTTGTTTTTGAACCAAACATAACTTTTGAAATTATGGCCACAAAGTTCAACTTTGGTCTCATCAGACCATAACACATTCTTCCACATGGTTTTGAAAGACTGGATGTATCTTTTTGCAAAATTTAGCGAGGCTTGGATACAGTGGTGCTTGAAAGTTTGTGAAACCTTTAGAATTTTCTATATTTCTGCATAAATATTACCTAAAACATCATCAGATTTTCACACAAGTCCTAAAAGTAGATAAAGAGAACCCAGTTAAACAAATGAGACAAAAATATTATACTTGGTCATTTATTTATTGAGGAAAACTATCCATTATTATATATCTGTGAGTGGAAAAAGTATATGAACCTTTGTTTTCAGTATCTGGTGTGACACCCCCCCACCGCTGCAGCAATAACTGCAACTAAATGTTTCTGGTCACTGTTGATCAGTCCTGCACATCAGCTTGGAGGAATTTTAGCCCATTCCTCCATACAGAACAGCTTCAACCCTAGGACATTGGTGGGTTTCCTCACATGAACTGCTCGCTTCAGGTCCTTCCACAACATTTCGATTGGATTAAGGTCAGGACTTTGACTTGGCCATTCCAAAACATTAACTTTATTCTTTAACCACTCTTTGGCAGAACGACTTGTGTGTTTAGGGTCGTTGTCTTGCTGCATGACCCATGTTCTCTTGAGATTCAATTCACGGACAGATGTCCTGACATTTTCCTTAAGAATTCGCTGGTATAATTCAGAATTAATTGTTTCATCAGCCCAGATCATCAGCCCAGACGTAGCAAAACAGGCCCAAACCATGATACTACCACCACGTTTCAAAGATGGGATAAGGTTCTTATGCTGGAATGCAGTGTTTTCTTTTCTCCAAACATAATGCTTCTCATTTAAACCAAAAAGTTCTATTTTGGTCTCATCCGTCCACAAATCATTTTTCCAATAGCCTTCTGGCTTGTCCACATGATCTTTAGCAAAAGGTAGACAGGCAGCAATGTTCTTTTTGGAGAGCAGTTGCTTTCTCCTTGCAACGCTGCCATGCACACCATTGTTGTTCAGTGTTCTCCTGATGGTGGACTCATGAACATTAATATTAGCAATGTGAGAGAGGCCTTTAGTTGCTTAGACTTTACCCTGGGTTCCTTTGTGACCTGGCCGACTATTACACGCCTTGCTCTTGGAGTGATCTTTGATGGTCGACCACTCCTGGGGAGGGTAACAATGGTCTTGAATTTCCTCCTTTTGTACACAATCTGTCTGACTGTGGATTGGTGGAGTCCAAACTCTTTAGAGATGGTTTTGTAACCTTTTTCAGCCTGAGCATTAAAAATGCTTTTTCTGAGGTCCTCAGAAATCTCCTTTGTTCTTGCCATGATGCACTTCCACAAACAGGTGTTGTGAAGATCAGACTTTGATAGATCCCTGTTCTTTAAATAAAACAGGGTGCCCACTCACACCTGATTGTCACCCCATTGATTGAAAACACCCGACTCTAATTTCACCTTCAAATTCTGCTAATCCTAGAGGATCACATACTTTTGCCACTCACAGATATGTTATACTGGATCGTTTTCCTCAATAAATAAATAAGTATAATAGTTGTGTCTCATTGGGTTCTCTTTATCTACTTTTAGGACTTGTGTGAAAATCTGATGTTTTAGGTCTTATTTAGAAAATTCTAAAAGGTTCACAAACTTTCAAGCACCACTGTATTTTTTTTTCCGTGTGAAAAGGCCGTCTTGCCATCCTACCCCATAGCCCAGACATATGAAGAATTCGGGATATTGTCGTCACATGTAGGGAGCAACCAGGACTTGCCAGAAATTCCTGCAGCTCCTTTAATGTTGCCGTAGGCCTCTTGGCAGCCTCCCTGACCAGTTTTTTCTTTGTCTTCTCAGCAGTTTTGGAGGGGCGTCCTGTTCTTGGTAATGTCACTATTGTGCCATATTTCTCCAGTTGTTGATAAGTGTCTTTACTGTGTTCAATGGTATATCTAATGCCTTGGAAATTCTTTTGTACCCCTCTCCTGATCGATACCTTTCAACAATGAGATCCCATTCATGCTTTGTAAGCTCTTTGTGGACCAGTTGGATGCAACAAAGAAAATCAGAAAGGAATAACTGAACCTTATTTGGGCTTAATCACAGTCAGTTTAATTAAAAGAAGAAAGCCACTATTTTGTCATTGTATTCTTATAGCGAATTGTATTCTTACAACAAATTTGTTCTCTGCATTTAAACCATCCTATTGTATAGGAGCAGTGCAGCTGCAGCACCAACTCCAGTTCTTCTTTCCATTGCCTTGGTCAGGGGCACAGGCAGGAGTGTTAACCCTAACATGCATGTCTTTTTGATGGTGGGAGGAAACCAGAGCACCCGGAGGAAACCCATGCAGACACAGGGAGAACATGCGAACTCCACACAGAAAGGACCTGGGACGGCCTGGGGTTCTTGCTGTGAGGCAACAGTGCTAACCACAGGGCCACCATGCTGCCCATGGCAGGTGTATACTAACTACTATTTAACATGAGTTTGAATGTGATTGGTTATCTGACCACAGCCATATCTCCAGTTATAAAAGGGTGTGAACACTTATGCAATCAAGTTATTCTAAGTTTTATATTTTTTCCCCCTAAAATGTTTCTGATTGTTTTGCTATGTTATATGGTTTGGAGACCGTGGCACTGACAAAAAGACAGGAGGCGGAGCTGGAGGTGGCAGAGTTGAAGATTTTAAGATTTTCACTGGGATTGACGAAGGAGGACAGAATTAGGAACGATTATATTAGAGGGACCACTCAAGTTGGACGGTTTGGAGACAAGGCAAGAGAGGCAAGATTGAGATGGCTTGGACATGTGTGGAGGAGAGATGCTGGAGGCATGGAGATGTTTAGGAGAGATGGCAGTGGGGTTTTTAACCCCGGAGAAGCGGCTGATGATGAATGAATGAACAAAAACCTGCTGTTCTAACAAGGTGTGGAGACTTTTTATATCCACTATAGCTGACATTTTTAATTTGCCACATCTGCTTAGCGGCTATTTACTGTGGGTGTGATCGCTTCAAGCAAGGCATCAATTCAGTGAATGTCGACACAGTGGGACAAAACATAAAATGTCCCTCAGGAGTGCTCTATTGGGGGAAGAAAGAGGGGAAAAAAACAATGGACAAAGATATAATTCCATGAAGAGCAGCGGATTTCAATCCTTTTTGTGATGCAAAGTGCAGTTTACAATTGCTACATCTCTTTAATCAGTGATCAGGGTGTCACCATCACACTTGACCTAAGAAGCAGATCATGTGTATGTGCTATCAAGACATTGCTTTAGTTTGCAAACTCCAAATAAAAGCTCTCATTGGTTGCGGGCCTACAGTATCTCAAATTTAGAAACTCGTCATATATCAAGTCTCATTAAAGGTTTTATGAGTCTGCTAAAAGATAACCAAGATATTTTACAAATAAACCCAACTAACTGAAGGCAACCCCATAACAATCACCTTCAAAAGATCCACAAAGAAAAAAAAAACATTTGGGGCCTGTATTTCTCCCTTTTTCTGATGCGAAATGCATGGCTTACAACATGGCGCATCTCTAAAAATGGTGATCTGCGTGTCATCAATCATAGGACCTCATCAAACGGCATCAAATCATGTTACGTACTCCAACAAAGCCAATTTTCTTAACATTGTGATATTAGTAAAGGCTCAACCGAGGGGAAGGTGAAAGAGACCTTCTGGATTCAGAACCCTCCTCCCATAACCAGTACGGCAGAGAACATCAGCACAGCTAGCCTGCTCTGCATATCCCTCTGCTCTCCAAATCCGGTGTGCTGTCGGAGGATTCCCATGGCGGTGAGGTGCAGTAGACCAGCAACACTCACATGCGCGCGCACACACACACACACACACACGGCTCATGTATATATGAGCCCCCCCCCCGACAGCTAATAATAAACAGTTGAAGGCACATGGGCCATTTTACCTAGTGTAGGTTTTTATTATTATTATTATTAAATGTGCTTATAACTATCCCTGTGCCGTATCCTTACAATATCACGTATATATATATATATATATATATTATGATGTAGGATTTTTAAAAAAAATACATAGCAGTACAAGCTTGTTTCGTGCGTCGCACACTCATTGGCAGCTGATGAGTGTGTGACACACGAAAACTAGCTTGTACTGCTATGTATTAAAAAAAAATTCCTACATCTATATTGATATTCCGCTCCTCATTTGTTGAGCCCTTTTATCAACACCATTGACGGTTTCCAAAAAAAAAAAAGAAGCTTTATATATATATATATATATATATATATATATATATATATATATATATTCTTCATTTTGAACACCTTTGTTAGATAAAGGTGTGAAGACTGGTCTCCTTTGCAACTGGAGTCACATGATGGTTACCGAAAGGGGCAATTTGGTGCACAGTGACCTATTTCCTACAAGGACAAGAGGACAGGCTTAAGACACCGACCGGCAAGTTATCTGACCAGCTGGCAAGACAATGCTTTGGTTCACAAACCCCAAATAAAAGGTCTCGTTAGTCGTGGGCCTAAATTTGAATGCCATCTGGAATTTAGTTACTCGTCATCTATAAAGTCTAACGAAAGTAGTAGTAGTAGTAGTAGATTGTGAGTCTACCGGTAACAAAGGTATTTTTACAAATAACCTGAATTTTTCTCATTATGGGATTATGAGGCATGGGAAAGCAAAATAGTACTAATGCAGCAGCACTAAAAGTAGCCTAGAATGCTTTTATATAATACATGATTTTAATATTGTCAGTGAAGAATACGAAAATGTCACTTTCATTATCATTTTTGTCATTCCTGTAACAATAATTTAAATCATTGATCAATCATTTGCATCCAGCAAAACCAATTCAGTTCAACAGTAACGCATTTTACACGCAATTTTATTTGTTTTTTCCCCAATAAATTATTCATAGCAACAAATCGTGGTATTGTTACTTCACCAACTCAGAATTGGTCCTGTTTAAAGAAATAGGAAAAGGAGATGGGGTGTGACACGATATAATACAAGGGTTGCATACTATACAACAGTCCCTCTTAATAAACATGTTATCCCACAGTTTCTTGAAATACTCAAAACTGTAGGCAAAATAGCACAGAGAGGAATTTAAAATAGCAGTTTGGTCTCCCATCACCCAATAATAACAGTTTTTCGGTGTCGTCTAACAGCAAAGAAACTGCTGCATCTTCATACAAGGCTTATAATGACATGAAAATACTCATATTTTCATCCAGACAGGTTTTCTTTTCTTTAGAGCGATATTCTGTATTGTAGCGTTGCCCCACCACCGGCAGACACAACTTCCAACTTCAGGCCTCATATCTGATCTTTTTTTTTGTTTTTTTGAAATACTATATCCCTTTTCTGGAATTAAATCAGCTGTCAGTCTTTGTTAAGACAAAGCAGTGTTTGTTGACAATAAACTACAAACCTGTAGTTTATTGTCAACAAACACATGTTCCATCCGACACTTTTCGACAGCACCCTGTTTGTGTGAAGGTAACAACAGACTTAAGTATATTTGCATGAATGTGGTTGTGGACTAGCGGACTGGTGTTCAGGTTTCCAACAGCTGTCTGAAAATATCCTGCAGGAATTCGCCGCTTTACTACTAGAGTGACAACACAGCGTTTGCTGCCCAAATACTATAAGAAATACGGTATCTTAAAAAAAAAAAACCTAAAAACTCAAAAAGATTTTTTCTACCATCATAGATAGTTATATTCAAATATTATTCAATATTACTAAAGGCAGTGTTATGTGAAAATATTCTTAAAGGGAAGGCTGGGAATATTTAAGTGGGACTATGGGGGGGGGGGGTCAAACATTTTGACCTCAGAAGAGACACAATTCCCCCAAGATATGCAGGATGGACACGACATTAAACACTGTTGTCCTGTGGAGGGACTGTTGCTAACACATTGACAGAACAAGGACAACATTTAGCAACTATAAAAACATGGCTGAAAATTAAATCAAATGCAAATGTATGCTTCATTTTTATATCTTCACTGGCGGTAATTTTGGAACAATCTTTTTTTAAGGCAACATCATTCGACTTGCATGAAGAATCTAAGGATTCTTAGATTCTTCCCACAACAACAGGAATGCATAAGCAATGCATTCCTGTTGTTATGGGAAGAGTCTGCAAGTATGCGACAGTAGACACACCAAGTACCACATTTTCCCAACCTTTCCTTTAGCCAAACGTAATACTTAAAACTGAAATGACAGCTCAGGTTTATGAGTCATCTTTTTGGAAATGTACACTTGAAAATGCAATGCACTGCCGATGCAATACATGTACCAGGCAAAGTTTTTTTTCTAAGCCAATGTGTAACAGTTACATCTCAGGAATGTCAAGACCCAGCCCACTGAGGCAAATCTGTAATGGGCTATACAAACAAAATTGACTTGACACAAATAAAAACATGACATTTGTTCAGGGAAATTCTACTTTGCATAGAACAACAAATGTAGTCCATCTCACCAATCTTGGAACATTTTTGGTGGACCAGAGATCAAATTTAGCCAAGAATGGCAGAGATGGAAAGACTGTTTTCCATCTTTTAAATATATACCACAGGCGAAGTGTTTTCCTTCCAATCTGAGGGAGCATTGACATGGGATGGTCAACCCAAGGCAGATAATTTTCCTACAAGGCAGATTATTTCCTAAAAAAAATATACTGATTAAACGCTCTTTGTACCTGTGACAGTATTATATGTTTTAGTTGATACTTGGGTTCCGATGGATGGCTTGAAGCAGCGATAGAAGATGTTTGAGCAAGAAGAGGAATACTGACAGAAGGTATCACATGAAGTCCTCATAGTCCTGTGTATAACCCCCATCCAACTCCCCATAGTCGGCCAGGTCGTCCTTCATCTTGGCCTTAAGCCCACCTCCAGCAGTAGTTCCTTTCTTCTTCTTCTTGCCCTTATTCAGTTGCTAAACAAAGGAAAACTGAGTTTATTTTCAAGTTTAAGTTAACACTGACATGCATGAAACTTTCATCTAAAAAAAACAACTATTGTGCCCAGATGTAGTTGAACAGTTAGGACCACATGTATAAACCTTATCAATTCACTTGTGTCAGTGAGTGAACTAATCTGTTTGGGACCAGCGTGCACAGTTCTTTCCGTCTACCTGCATCACAGGCAACTCATTCAACCATCAGTAACAGTCATGTCATTTTGTCCGAGTAAATTAGTATTTAACAGGTCATTCTTGTAAAATTTGGCAGTTATTTTCCCAAGTAACGCAAAAGTACATTCAGAAAGATAATCCAACAAAACATTAACCATCATCACTAAACAAATGGGATCACAGGGAGTCTCACTGCCACAAATGGGGAAGAAACAACAATAAAGGCAGCGTTGTCTGAAATGAGTAAAAAAAAAAAGACTAATTCCTAATGACTACATTAAAACACAAACCTTCTCTTGTTTCTGTTTCTCACTGAGTAAAACTGTGATGGAAGCATTAATTTTTTTCAAGTCCTCCACCTCCACTGCAAAGCAAAAGAAAAGAATGACTTATCACAAAGTATTGGCAAATGATTTTCATACATAAGTCAAATTCAATTTGCATACAGTTCATATAAACTAGTTTTCATGAATTGTAAGTGATAAATAGGAACTGAGCCTGCAGCTGCATCCAAAGACATGAATAACGTTTCAGCTTAAGGACTCAACACCAGACTTGGATTCATAAACATGCTAAACACAAAATGGCATAAAATTAAAAATAAAATAAAAAACATTATAGAATAAGGTAGTAGATGATTCAAATGGTAACATAGTGCATATTAGTGCAAACACAACTTATTTTCAACAATGAAGATATAGCGGAAGAACAAAGTGAGCCAGGCTTGAATTTGGTGTTTCACAAACTAGACCTGAATACTTACAGGACAGGCAGAGGTCTCGGAACAATGATTCTAGGAAACCGGAATAATGTATGGACTTCTCATAAGGGGAAATCTTGTCCTTCAACAGTTTCTCAAACTCTGTGAAGTCATCTTTTGAGGAAGGGCTGATGCCGTCAATTCCCGTGACGTTGTTTGAGACACCTAGAGTAACCAAAATATGATTAGAGCATTTTGACATATTTTGAACTGAGATTTGCATTTTTAACAAGAACTAAAATGTCCTTTTTAGTGGGACATATGAAAGTGAGAGAAACTATACAGATAAAGGAGATGAGTGGTAGTTTCAATGCAGATTAGACAAAACTAACAAAGTGTAACCTCTGATTTATGCAGTCTCTCATTGGAAGAAATGTGATCAACAAACTACAGCCAAGTTTTAGAGGAATAAGAAAATGATTTCAAAAACTATGTAAACCCAAAATGTTGCCTTTAACAGATTACTCCCAGTAATCGTCTTATTGGTTATTATTGGTCTCCATGTGAACTCTGTCAGATAACTAAACACTATCCATCCATCCATTATCCAAACCGCTTATCCTACTCAGGGTCGTGAGGATGCTGGAGCCTATCCCAGCAGTCATTGGGCAGCAGGCGGGGAGACACCCTGGACAGGCTGCCAGTCCATCACAGGGCTGCCACACACACACACACACACACACACGCATTCACACCTAGGGACAATTTAGCACAGCTGATTCACCTGACCTACATGTCTTTGGACTGTGGGACTTAACACTATCCATCCATTATCCAAACTGCTTATCCTGCTCTCAGGGTCGCAGGGATGCTGGAGCCGATCCGGGCAGTCATTGGGTGGCAGGCAGGGAGACACTCAGGACAGGCCGTCAGGCCATCATAGGGCCAACACATACACACCTAGGGACAATTTAGTATGGCTGATTCACCTGACCTACATGTCTTTGGACTGTAGGAGGAAACTGAAACACCCGGAGGAAACCCACGCGGACACGGGGAGAACATGCTAACTCCACTCAGAGCATGACCCGGGACGACCCCCAAGGTTGGATTACCCTGGGGCTTGAACCCAGGACCTTCTTGCTGTGAGGCGACCGCGCTAACAACTGCGCCACCGTGCCTTCCGACTTAACACTAACAGATGTAAATAAAAATCCAGATAAATCCGGTGTTTTGATTAATCAATGACAGTGAAATAATCTAGTTTAAATAGATAGTCTAAATATATTATTAAATTGTTTCACCTTTTCCTGTGATATTTAGCTCATTCCCAGAGATTGCCCGAAATACTTGGTAGTCTCCCTGACAGTCTTGATTGTTATGATGAAATGATCAAAAGGACCCCCATCAACAATACAAATCTGAGAGACACCAACATGTCCGCTCAACATTCTCAAGGCTCCCTCGCCTGTTTCACACTAAGGCCTCGTTCTCTTGACTCAATCTGTGCGTCCATGAAAAAACATCCCTTTTTTACAGTAAATGCTGAATGCATGATAGAAATTTCTGAGCTAGTATTATATTTCATTGCTAAAATATCGCTCCGTTCATACCGAAAGCTTCACCGTCCAGCTTCACAAGGGAATCCTCCTGTAGTTTTTCTTCTATGAGTTTCTCTGCCAAATCCTCCTCTGGTGTGAGCTCTTTGTCGTCCTGGGATTCCTCTAACTAAGAAAAAAAAAAAGGGACAATCAATAAATATTGTTTACCACTGAATGACCAAAATATACAGATTGATAGGTCAATTGGTTTTGTACAACATGCAAATGAAATGGACGTTCCTTTTCAAAGATAAACGTAGGTCAAAAGAAAAGCCTATTTGCAGCGCGTTCAGACTGGATATCCGATTCTGTAAACAGCTGTAGATTCTTATGAGATGCTCCTTTAAAATACTGTGGTTAGGTCATGAAATGGAAGCTCCAGGGCTTCGTGTCCATGTGAACAAATCTACAACTGATTAAATACACAGGTCTTAACTCAAGTATGACGACAAAGCATTGATATCCATATCAAATGAGGTTCTTTTTACATTTCCATAAACTGAAACCATGAAATCGTTCTGTATTTATTTGGGGGGGGGGGGGCTTCTTTACATCTGAGCAAACTGTTCTGCAGGTCAGTACTCACCTGTATCTTCAATTCCATCTGTTTTTTTCTTTGTAAATCTTCTTTTTCTTTTATTTTTTCATTTAGTTTCTTCTTTGTCGACAGTGTTGTTTCTGTGAGGGGTAGAGGAGGATGACAGGTTATGCATCTTTCAAATTTGTGCAGTCTCTAATGTGGTTCATTAGTTGTAGTTAGTTCATGACACAGACAGCCAACAAGGGCCACTCATATTTAAAACACATGCACCTCATGGTACTGTAGGACACTTTGGATTAAAGCCTCCATCAAATAATCGAAAACTTAACATCTAATCAGCGCTTGTCCAACATTTTCATCATGAAAACTAGAGTCCAAGAAAACATTAAGAACAGTGCTGTCATATGGCATTTTTACACATTTGACATTATATTAAGTGAGTAACAGGGTGTCCTACACTAGTCTCTACCGCTGAATGACCTTGTTGGACAGATATGTATGCAGTTGAGACTGAATAGTTATGTTTATCCAGTGACCTGTTTTCTTTTCTTCATCTTTCAGTTCTTCTTCCTCGTCATCCCAATTGTCCTGCGGAATAAAAAGATTTATGAAACATGTAATTATATGTAATTCTACATATAAAAAGCTCATCCTGTAGATGATCAGCAGACTGATGGAAAACCTCTGGATCTCGTTTTTAACAACGTGGTGAAATGACACATGCTGTTACTCTGTCACAAGAGAACATAGCACATATAACAGTTTGCAGTCTCCACCTTCTAATCTCGCTTGAAAATGGTTGATCTCATGTAGTCACAGCAGGAATAAAAATGAAGTTCAAATGTGAAGCAGGTAAATACGGCAAGGGGATGCATAACTGGACTGGCATCATTTATCAGATATTATTCAATTTTTACTATTCAACCAACCATGCTTCCAAAGTCTTGTTGATGGTTCCCAAATTGTTGCAGACAGGTAACTAAAAAGGGAACTTTTATGGCTCTCTTTTCTAATAGCTGCTTTCAAGAAGAGCTCTCACTGCTGTCTCTACAACATCTAGATGCTTCATTAGGAATGGTTGTGTGAGGTAGTATGAGGGGATTGTTGGTAGGCCCACAGTGAATTAAACACAGTGACACATCACTGCTTCAGCATCACACTTGTACTCAGTGAAATTTATAATGCATTTCTACCTGAGAACATTAATCACCTGTTTGTGAAATTCTGAAGATTTTAGAGCAGTTTTTATCCATTTCTAACTGTCAAGAAACTGAAGGAACAACTGACTATGGTCAGCATTGGTCTTTCAGACTAAAACTTGGAACAATTTCAAATATTTAGTTAAGCATATGCCAAGTTTTCTAGACTAGGCACACTATATAAAACACATTTCTTCAATATCTACTACTACCACTACTACTATTTCTTCACTATCTATTGACAATTATTACACTAGTTTAAGCCCCTAAACCTTGGACACAGGGTCCCAAAAGGCCAAAATATACTATACTGTACTAACTATGAATGCATTTAAATAACCACCTACCTGGTCTTTGAAGTCTGGCTATTATTACCATATTTATTACAGATACAATAAGGGTGTCCAATGAAAGAAAAAAAAAGCAGAGTGAATGTTACATTAATCATATTTATACAGTTCAGAATTGTTTTGTTTATGCATTATGGGCTTGTTTAAAAAATGTCTAAGTATTGTACCAGATTTTGAGACAAAACCCTATTTTTTCTCAGTGAATGAATGAATGAATGATGCCATGTAAAGATGGATGGATAGACACTTAATTATTGCCACGCAACACTATTGATGGTAATTGTTTTGGTACAACATGGTAGCTCAGTTCCAGTGCAAAAAGAGAGAAAAACAAGCAGCACCATAAAAGATTACAACCACACACACAAAAAGGAAACACGTGAATGTGAGAATATGTACAGTGAATATACACTCACTGGCCACTTTATTAGGTACACCTTGCTAGTACCGGGTTGGACCCCCTTTTGCCTTCAGAACTGCCTTAATCCTTCGTGGCATAGATTCAACAAGGTACTGGAAACATTCCTCAGAGAGTTTGGTCAATATTGACATGATAGCATCACGCAGTTGCTGCAGATTTGTCGGCTGCACATCCATGATGCGAATCTCCCGGTCCACCACATCCCAAAGGTGCTCTATTGGATTGAGATCTGGTGACTGTGGAGGCCATTTGAGTACAGTGAACTCATTGTCGTGTTCAAGAAACCAGTCTGAGATGATTCGAGCTTTATGACATGGCGCGTTATCCTGCTGGAAGTAGCCATCAGAAGATGGGAACACTGTGGTCATAAAGGGATGGACATGGTCAGCAACAATACTCTGTGGCGTTGACACGATGCTCAATTGGTACTAAGGGGCCCAAAGTGTGCCAAGAAAATATCCCCCACACCATTACACCACCACCACCAGCCTGAACTGTTGATACAAGGCAGGATGGATCCATGCTTTCATGTTGTTGACGCCAAATTCTGACCCTACCATCCGAATGTCGCAGCAGAAATCTAGACTCATCAGACCAGGCAACGTTTTTCCAATCTTCTATTGTCCAATTTTGGTGAGCCTGTGCGAATTGTAGCCTCAGTTTCCTGTTCTTAGCTGACAGGAGTGGCACCCGGTGTGGTCTTCTGCTGCTGTAGCCCATCTGCCTCAAGGTTCGACGTGTTGTGCGTTCAGAGATGCTCTTCTGCATACCTCGGTTGTAATGAGTGGTTATCTGAGTTACTGTTGCCTTTCTGTCAGCTCGAACCAGTCTGGCCATTCTCCTCTGACCTCTGGCATCAACAAGGCATTTTCGCCCACAGAACTGCCGCTCACTGGATATTTTCTCTTTTTCGGACCATTCTCTGTAAACCCTAGAGATGGTTGTGCGTGAAAATCCCAGTAGATCAGCAGTTTCTGGAATACTCAGACCAGCCCGTCTGGCACCAACAACCATGCCACGTTCAAAGTCACTTAAATCACCTTTCTTCCCCATTCTGATGCTCGGTTTGAACTGCAGCAGATCGTCTTGACCATGTCTACATGCCTAAATGTATTGAGTTGCTGCCATGTGATTGGCTGATTAGAAATTTGCGTTAACGAGCAGTTGGACAGGTGTGCCTAATAAAGTGGCCGGTGAGTGTATATGTACAGTTCCAATTCCTAAGCATATCAAGTAGCCCAACAGAGTACGATGATTGATGTACCAGTGCAAACAAGTGCAGTCTAATGACTGACTCAGTATCAAAATGGACCAATACACTAAATGCACTTTTTTTAAACTTATGATATTGCTTCCTGCCCTTTTGCCTAAACGCTTTGTGTGTTTATCGTTACACAGCTGGCCATTATGCTTTTGCCAGATCAACCTTCAGTGGCCCTATTACTAATGGAATTGCAAAGTTCAAACATTTTGATTTTTGTTTGTATCACCGAAGCAAATAAAGCAGACCATAATGCATCCCTGCACGTATATTTGAAAGGCTTAATAAACAGCATCTTGGATGAAGAACAGACCAGGGCCCAATAGTTATATTTCTAAACTGATTATTAAATATCGCTCAAGACTTCATACAACCAAAGATGCTGTGATTTAAAACATCTGAGCCTGATTTCCCAATCAGAAGATTATGGGCGACACTTTCAAGGTGATATTTCCATGACTAAATTTCCTTATTTCTATTGCAACTCTCTGGAAAGTACAAACCATTTTAGGGCGTCAAAGTCATCGTCGATGGTCAGCATAACAAGCACAGGTATGTTATTTCAACAGGTTGACAACTTGGTAAATTAACTAGCCAACTAACGTTGTTGTAATCAGTCATGCTCGCGTTATCTACTCGGATGTCAAGCTACATGAGCGCCGAGTTCACTTTAACGACTAGCTAACCGGTACCTACCTTCACGTCTTCCTCCTCGTCTTCGCCTTCCCACTTGTCAAACGCGACCGGCTTTTTTACATCGTCGGGCTCAAACGACTCAGCGTCTATCAACAGAGGAGAATGACAGTTCAATGACGGCTAACATTACTCTGAAATTTACACCGTGACAGTAGCCGCATCCTCACCCCATGAGTCTGCCTCTGCCATTTTTACCACGTGTCCCGACTGTAAAACATTCCGCCGGTGTACAATTCACAGGTCGCTAAAGTTCCGCTTTGGCAGGTCGCTCTTCTGTTTTAACTGTTATCTTTGATAGCGGTTTATTTTTGCTTGTTAGCAGATTACATTCCGCTTTTCAAGCTCACCGTCACCTCTTGTCGGTGCTTTGCATGCGTGGTTTGATATTTTGTAAGCACTGATTAATAAAATCCAATGCACTTAAATTGTAAATATTACTCGTCGTCCAAGGTGATCGTGTTGAATATGCCAGTGCTTCGTGAGTCACACGTTAAATTAATTCACGCGTCTTCTCCCTAAACCAGTTTTCTACAAAAGGAACCTGCTTCCCATGCACCGCAGCTCTCCGTGCACTGAGGGGCATGAGGGAGCGTATAGTAGTTAAAGCAACCCAAATAACTGTCACTGAAAAAACACTCAATACAGAGTGAGTCAAGTGCTTTTCGTTCAGTTTCCAATAAATTACTGAACCTTTCAGTCACCGCTAGTGATTCACTATTCACACATACAACTACATTCAGGAACATTTCCGTCTTGCGCATTTTCACAATGCCAGATGGGGCAAGGTACATCCAACAGATAAAAATAATAAATAAACTTTATTTATATTGCGCTTTTAAAAAACAAGTTTCCAAAGTGCTTCACAGTCATCTGCTACTACTACTACTACTACAACTTTCGGCTGCTCCCGTTAGGGGTCGCCACAGCGGATCATTCGTTTCCATTTCTTCCTGTCCTCTGCATCTTCCTCTGTCACGCCAGCCACCTGCATGTCCTCCCTCACCACATAAACCTCCTTTTTGGCCTCCCTCTTTTCCTCTTGCCTGGCAGCGCCATATTCAGCACCAGAGCCGGCCCAAGGCTTTATGGGGCCCTAAGCAGAATTTGTTTTGCCCCCCCACCCCCCACACTAAACCCACCTCCCACCACCGACAATATTATGTCCATGCTTGGTCGTTACCGTACCATTGTTATGACTTACTACTGTGCTGGAAAGTCTTAAAATAAACCAGCAGACAATGCATTTACTGAACAAGTTAACTATTTTAATTGCTTTTGAACTGTGCGAAAGTGCGGAACAGTAACAAAGAACTAAATTATTTTCTTACATAAAATGCAAATGCAAAAACAGACAATATTAACTAGACTAGAAGAACCCCGCTACAATGTAGCGGTTTGGTTATCCACCCGTCTAAATCTCCCTCCTCTTCATCCTGCCAGCTAACCGCCTTCCCCCTGCCCCTAAACCCCCCCCACTCCAACTCCCTCCCCCCAAATGCTCAGAATCATCTGAAATGCCGAGAAAAGTGGTTTTTAGCCATTTTTAGAAAATGCATATTTTGCATAATTATGCATAATTATTATAATTATTTTAATTTTCTGCAATTTTTCTGGTCCTCTCTGGAACAATACCTACCACCTCCAAAAAAAAATTAGGATCATAAGTGCATTTTTGCAAAAATGCATATATTTTGCATAATGCCAAAACATTTCTAAGTCCCAGAAATTTTTTTTGATATAGGTGCAAAAATCAAAGATGCTCAGAATAATCTGAAATGCCGAGAGAAATTGTTTTTATCCATTTTTAGAAAAAATAATATTTTGCATATTTATGCATAATTATGCATAATTTTAATTTTCTGGGATTTTTCCCTTACTCTCTGAGACAATACCTACCACCTCCAAAAAGAATTAGGATCATAAATGCTTTAGTTTTCGGTCCCGCTATCTACACTAACTAACACACACACACACACTAACACCACACACACACACATTACGAAAATATATGAGTAGATTAAATAGAAACTTAAATAATGACATACGATGAACAGAGGAACTTCTAACATCTAACAATATAACAATAAAGATTAAAGAATATGTAGATGAATAAATCTTTTTGGAAAACTATAGTGTTCAAAGGTGTGCTAATGGTTCAGAAAATATCCCAAAATAAAGTGCTTTAATTTATCATTCTCCTTAAAATCTTTGTTTGATTAAACTAGTAGCATTAATTTGTCAGTCTGTTAACAACATGATATCAAAATATTTAGTTTTTGTTTTTTGGTGATTACTACTGATATGATATATCACACACACAAGAATATATATATTTATCAACCTGTCGTGTTTGACATTTCAAGCGCTCTTGGGGGAGCGGGGGCCCTAATCAACCGCTTAGTTCGCTTATGCCTTGGGCCGGCTCTGTTTAGCACCCTTCTCCCAATATATCCAGCATTTCTCCTCCACACATGTCCAAGCCATCTCAATCTTGCCCCTCTTGCTTTGTCTCCAAACCGTCCAACCTGAGCTGTCCCTCTAATATAATCATTCCTAATCCTGTCCTTCTTCGTCACTCCCAATGAAAATCTTAGCATCCTCAACTCTGTCACCTCCAGTTCCACCTCCTGTCTTTTCGTCAGTGCCACCGTCTTCAAACTATATAACATAGCTGATCTCACATTCATTCATTCATTCATTCATTCATCATCAGCCGCTTCTCCAGAGTCGGGTCACTGTGGCAGCAAGTTAAGTAGGGCACTCCAGACATCCCTCTCCCCAGCAACGCCCTCCAGCTCCTCCTGGGGGATCCCAAGGCATTCCCAGGCCAGACTGGACATGTAGTCCCTCCAGCGAGTTCTGGGTCTACCCTGGGGTCTCCTCCAAGTTGGTCGTGCCCGGTAAACCTCCAAAGGAAGGCGCCCAGGAGGCATCCTAATCAGATGCCCGAACCATCTCAACTGGCTCCTTTCGATGAGAAGGAGCAGCGGCTCTACTCCAAGCTCCCTCCGGATGTCCGAGCTCCTCACCCTATCTCTAAGGCTGAGCCCAGACACCCTATGGAGGAAACTCATTTCAGCCGCTTGTAGCCGTGGTCACTACCCAAAGCCGATGACCATAGGTGAGGGTTGGAGCGAAAATTGACTGGTAAATTCAGAGCTTTGCCTTCTGGCTCAGCTCCCTCTTCACAACAATGGTCTGGTACAACGTCTGCATTACTGCTGATGCTGCACCAATCCGCCTGTCAATCTCCCGCTCCATCCTCCCCTCACTCATGAACAAGACCCCGAGATACTTGAACTCCTTCTCTTGAGGCAACAACTCATCCCCAACCCGGAGGGAGCAATCCACCATTTTCCGGTAGAGAACCATGGCCTCAGACTTGGAGGTGCTGACTCTCATCCCAGCCATTTCACACTCAGCTGCAAACCGCCCCAGTGTGTGCTGGAGGTCGCGTTCTGATGAAGCCAACAAAACCACATCATCTGCGAAGAGCAGAGATGCAATTCTGAGGTTCCCAAAACGGACACACTCCTCACCTTCGCTGCGCCTTGAGATCCTGTCCATGAATATCACAAACAGAATCGGAGACAAGGGACAACCTTGGTGGAGTCCGACACCCACCGAAAACGTGTTTGACTTTGTGCCGGGAATGTGGACACAGCTCTCACTTTGGTTATACAAGGACCGGATGGCTTGTAGTAACTGCCCTGGTACCCTGTACGCCTGCAGTATCCCCCACAGAGTGCTCCGGGGTACATGGTCATAAGCCTTCTCCAAGTCCACGAAACACATGTAGACTGGTTGGTCGAACTCCCATTCCCCCTTCAGCACTTCCGCAAGGGTAAAGAGTTGATCCGTTGTTCCACGACCAGGATGGAATCCGCATTGTTCCTCCTGGAGCTGAGGTTCCACAATCGGTCGCAGCCTCCTTTTGAGCACCCTAGAGTAGATTTTACCAGGGAGGCTGAGTAATGTGGTGCCCCGATAATTGGAGCACAACCTCCGGTCCCCCTTTTTGAATATGGGAACCACCACCCTGAAGAGGCGTGTCAACCAAGACAGCCCAACAATGTCCAGAGCCTTCAGCATCTCAGGGCTAATCTCATCCACACCTGGTGCCTTGCCACCGAGGAGCTTTTTAACTACATCAGAGACCTCTGCCAGGGATATGGGTGGGGCTTCCCCTGAGTCTTCAGACTCTACCTCCTCCACTGAGGATGGGTTAGCCGGGTTCAGGAGCTCCTCAAAGTGTTCTTTCCACCGCTCGACAACATCCCCAGTCCGGGTCAACACTTCTCCTCCCCACCTGAACACAGCCTGAGTCAAGCCCTGCTTCCCCTTCCCGAGTCGCTGGATGGTTTGCCAGAACTTCCTTGAGGCCAACTGAAAGTCCCCCTCCATAGCCTCGCCGAACTCCTCCCACACCCGAGTTTTTTGCTTCCGCAACTGCCGAAGCAGCAGCCCTTCTGGCCTCCCGGTACCTGTCTGCTGCTTCAGGAGACCCCTGGGCCAACCAAGTCCAAAAGGCCTCCTTCTTCAGCCTGACTGCTTCCCTCACCGCCGGTGTCCACCAGCAGGTTCTTAGGTTGCCGCCTCGACAGGCACTGACCTTATGACCCCAGCTCCTGCCTGCCGCATCTGCAATAGAGGCTTTGAACATGGCCCACTCAGACTCCATGTCCCCAGCCTCCCTCAGGATACATGCGAACTTCTTCCGCAGGTGGGAATTGAAGACCTCATGGACAGGGGCCTCCACCAGACATTCCCAGTTCACCCTCAATACACGTTTGGGTTTGCCAGGTCTGTCTGGCAGCCTTTCCCGCCATCTGACCCAATTCACCACCAGGTGGTGATCAGTTGACGGCTCTGCTCCTCTCTTCACCCTAGTGTCCAAAACATACGGCCACAGGTCTGATGATAAAACCACAAAGTCTATCATTGATCTTCGGCCTAAGGTGTTCTGGTACCAAGTACACTTATGAACTACCTTATGTTCGAAAATGGTGTTTGTTATGGCCAATCCATGACTCGCACAGAAGTCCAATAACAAGGCACCGCTTGGGTTCAGATCGGGGAGGCCATTCCTCTCAATCACGCCACTCCAGGTTTCTGCATCATTGCCCACGTGAGCATTGAAGTCCCCCCAGCAGAACTATAGAGTCCGGAGGCAGAGCCTTATCCAGGACACCACCCAGAGACTCCAAGAAGGCCGGATACTCCAAATTGCTATTCGGTGAATAAGTACACACAACGGTCAGAGCCTTCCCCCCCAGTGACTTGCAGTCATATAGAGGCGAACCTCTCATTCCCTGGGGAGAACTCCAACATGGCAGCACTCAACCAGGGACTTGTGAGTATCCCCTCACACACCCGGCGCCTGTCACCTTGGCCATCTCTGGAAAAGTAATGAGTCCAGCCCCTCTCTAGGAGTTTGGTACCAGAGCCCATGCTATGTGTGGAGGTGAGCCCAACCATATCTATCAATCAATCAATCATCAATCAGATTTTATTTGTATAGCACTTTTCATACAAACAAATGTAACACAAAGTGCTTCACACAGTAAAACAATAACACCCCCCCCCCAATAAATATAAAGAAATAAAAGTACCAGCAAATTTTATAAAAGTACAGACAAGTTTAAAACTGAGTTAGAAAAGTGCCATAAACACTGATTTATCAAAAGCAAGTCTGCAGTTGGCAGAATATGTTTTCCTCCGCCACGACGCCCACCGTGGACCCCTGCAGCCAGCCTACGACGGGCTGTTCCGTGTCCTGGAGACCGGAAACAAGCACTTTGTCGTGGAAGTCGGCAACAAGCCAGAGTGCATTTCAGTAGATCGCCTCAAACCGGCTCACCTGGACTTGGACTGACCTGCTGGACTTGTCCAGCCCCCATGGCGGGGGTGCCCTCCTACCCTGCCCTCACCCCCCAACAAGGCCCTAGGGTTCCTCTACCACCTGCCCTACCCCCACAACGCCACATGGTCCTTAAGGCCCCTCCTGTAGGCACCCCAGCCCCCGCACCTGTTCAGCGAAGCCGTTGTGGCCAGGCCATCCGCCCCCCTCCACGTTGTCTTTTTTTCGTTATGGTGAATTCTGGGGGGACGTATGTACGGACTATATCGGCACAATTAACCATAATTGGTAGACACGGGCCCTTTAAGAAAGGGTTTCCGGGTTGAGAGGGCGAGGTGAGGAGTAGGATGGTTGGAGCAGCGCCTCATTGATGAGATGGTGATTTGGTACGGAAGAATAAATAACACACGTGTTCATGTAGTCAATTAGATAAATTGTCCATCTCTACTGCAATTTCCACAATATCCAAGAGTATGGTAAAGAGTTGAGACGGTTGACGGAGCTGAAGGCAGAACTAAAGTCTATGAACAGGATGCGTGTGTAGGTGTTTTGTGATTTCGGGTGTTGCAGGGCATGGTGCAGGGCTATGCTAACTGCATCCTCAACAGACTGGTTGGTTTGATAAGCAAATTGATATGGGAGGTGCAAGATTTCAAGTATGACAGAATGATACACTCAAATGATTTCATGGCCACAGATGTTAGGGCAACTGGTCTGAAGTCACTGAGGCAGGTGATCTTTGAGGACTTTGGCACAGGAATGATGGTAGAGAGTTTGAAACACTGTGGGATTGTACATTGGCTTAGACAGCTGTTAAATATGGTGGAAAATATTGGGGTCAATTGTGCTGCACAGTGGCTCAACAAAGTAGGACTGATGCTGTCTGGCCCTTTCCTACTGTTCAGCTTCTTGAATGTAGCTCTCAGCTCATCCTCCAGGATGCAGAAGGATGGCATTGGGGAGGGAGTAGGGGGAATGGCTCATGGAATAAGTTTTTCCAACCTTGCATAAAACTTATTTATCTGGGAGGTTGTGGTCATTATCTAGAGGGGAGCAGGAGCTTCAGTTGAACTGAAATTGCACTTTATTGTACTGTGTTGAACTTGAATGGACTGTGTTAACTGTTGGTGCTTTTTTATTTCGTTCTCTCTGTTTTTATGTTTTTAGTGGTATTGTTTTTAGGGGGATTTTATATATTTATTTTTATCTTTTCTGTTGCGCTGCTGTGGGCTAGGAGATACGGCATTTCGTGTTTACGTACGCAGGTACGTAATGGACATGACAATATCTTGGATAACATAATTTCGCTCTCATAAAATTGAGGATTATGTTTACATACCAAAATTTCACTCTTGCAATAATAACACGGAGGATTAGTAAAAAGTATATTTTGTTCCTTTTTATTTCAAAACAGGCGGAATCGTAACCTCCTTGGCGGAATTACAACAAAAAAAGTACAACATGGTTGCTCAACAACCATCCGAAAAGATTTACGGTAGCTGACCTGTTGCGAAAACAAACCCGGAAATTTGGCCCCGCCCGTTGACAGCGAGTTGCCACAGGCTGCCAGTGCCACTAGGAGGATCCCGGCCTTACTGACGCTCCCCTGACTCGCCACAAGCCGTCCATTATCCGAACCGCTTATCCTGCCCACAAGCCATTTCGTTTCCATAGAGTTGCTTACATTTTGTTCTCAAAGACTGATGTTAGGACATGCAACAGTTTTTTGTAAAATTATTTGAAGAATAAATTATGAAACTTCAACAAGTATAAAAATGTATTTATTTTCAAGGAAACCATTGAGTAACACTGAATACAACAGGCGTGATCATTCAATAGTCAATAAAACTGGTGACTCCTATATAATAAAGACCTACATACAAGATGTTTTGGAAAACCAGATTTGAGAGCAAACACATGGGCAACTTGCTGGTGTTGTAACCCCCCATCTCCCGTTGTAATACACCTGTATAGAAAAGTGACAGGACCTAATTTTTAGTTAAAAAGGGTTGGATGAAAAAGTGCAGGATCGTTGAAGTCCTCCCTTCCCAGTCATCTTTCCAGAGGATGATCAAGATCACCGTATTGATGTCTGAAGGAGGCTCTTAAATACAAATCTTAAAATTAGTATCTGGCCATTATGGCTTTGTATTCAGTTGAAACCCCTATACTAGCTTACGTTACACTTTTTTTTTTAAATATCACAATTTCAGAAACATCCTCCCAAAGATAGATTTTAAAACTTCACCTTAATACAGACAACTGCATTTAATGGAGTAAAGCATCACAGTATATGATACAAGCATAGACTAAAAACGCAGCTGTGTAGCATCATCCTCAAACGAAATACACTAACAATTTGTTGGTTTATAAAAGCAACTCAATTAAAATCAATACATACTAAAAATAAAGTTAAAAGGACTTAAAAACCTTGGAGAAAAAATATATATACATATATCATATATACAAGTAATATAGCGTTAATATACAGTTTTGACTGGCCATTCAAGATTAGGCTGGAGCCAACAAGGTCCATATATTCCAACACTGCATGACATTCATTTTTGTCAATCCAAAAATGGTAGGTAAAGATGAGATTTCTTCCATATGTCACCTTCTAGGTCAACCTAGAAAGAAGCCAGCAAAATGTAAAGGACTGCTGTGGTACGGTTTGAGAGTCTAGTTTGAGAATGTATGTACAGAAACATACAGTGCATTGGACTCAAACATACTTTACATGTCTTTATACATTTTTTTTAAAGTTATGGCAATGTTTTTGCACAGAAAGATCCATTGAATAGCCATCTCGAATATTTTTCTCAAGTTGACGCCATCTTACTGGAAGATGACCTTTCTTTGTCAAAGTGCTCAGTCTGGGGGGAGAAGGTCATGCAAACGAAACCTGTCTCGGATGTGAGGTCTGACATCTTCATTCTGTGAAAGAGAAAGATGTAACAATCTATTACCCAGAAGACAACACAATATGTATGGGTCCAGATGTTTTAGACAACACACATACCAGCTCTACCAGCTTCTCCAGAAAAGGAACAAGCTTTAAAAGCTCATTGTCATTTCTGTCCACAAACCAGCTCTCGATTGGTATCCCATTAGAGAGCTGAAAAGGGGATGACAGCATTGTTTTAATAAAAACAAGGTAAACTAGCACCACTGGGGAAAAAATTATGTTCAATGCATCAATGTTACCTGATAGGCAAAGGCTTGGGGTGAATTGTCAATTATTATCGTCTTTGAAAGATCCCGTCCAAGAATGTTCAAGTCTTTAATGTAATTTCCTTGTACACACACGCAGTGCTCACGAAAAAGCCTATGTCTGAAAAAAGGAACATGAGAGCAGTTATTCCCAAATCCCTTGCTGGGATTCGTTCTTTTTTTTTTTTTTTTAAATACACCTCATTAAAAGCATTAAAAAAAGCATTAAAAGCTGTACCATATATGTCTTGTCAACAAACCGGGGCAAGACAATACTATGAGCACAGCACTGTACAATTCGACAGAGAAATTAAGAAAAATATTTACATTTTGATTTCCTCCTGTAAGCTATAATAACATATTAATGGAATAGAGGGTATTGTCGATTGTCATCAACTGTACCGGCTGCTTTTTTTTTTTTACTGTGATGTGTGTAAACAAGCATGTGTTGGTAAACTCTCTTGGTTAAACAATAGATAAACCTGCCCCAGTTTGTTGTGAAAAGCATGTCTATTTAACCTTTCTCAGGGTTTTGTTGTCAAACAGCAGTGTATAGGAAATCTGATGAAAGACCGCGGCACTATAGCATACCAGCCAACAAGCACAAGCATGCATTTGTAAATTTGATAGGGCCAAAAATGATAACATCTTCTCGGATGAATGAAACTCCAACCAGATGCTTTGTATGGAATACAATATTTTTTTGGGGGGGGGGGATTTCCCCCCCTTTCTCTCCCTAATTGTACTTAGCCAATTACCCTATTTTCCGAGCCGTCTCGGTCGCTGCTCCACCCCCTCTGCCGATCTGGAGAGGGCTGCAGATTACCACATTTCTCCTCCTATACATGTGGAGTCGCCAGCTGCTTCTTTTCACCTGACAATGAGGAGTTTCACCAGGGGGACGTAGTGCGCAGGAGGAACACACTATTCCCCCCGGTTCTCTCTCCCCCTGAACAGGCGCCCCGACTGAGCACAGGAGGCGCTAATGCAGCGACCAGGACACATACCCACATCCGGCTTCCCATCTGCAGACACGGCCAATTGTATCTGTAGGGATGCCTGACCAAGCTGGACGCAACACGGGGATTTGAACCAGCGATCCCCTTGTTGGTAGGCAATGGAATAGACCATGGTAAACAATATTTTGGGTCAAATTCTCTCTCTCTACTGAAGAAAACAATTGTATTGTGTATCAAAGTTTGCCATCGCTTCTTCAAAGTTGCTGGTCTATCAAAGTGTGATGTGCTCTTTATCTGCTTTATATTATGGTGGTCTTTTTTTTGGACCCCCCCCCCCCCTTTTCTTCCCAATTGTCCTTGGCCAATTACCCCACTCTTCCCGAGTCGTCCCGGTCACTGCTCCACCCCCTCTGCTGATCCGGGGAGGGCTGCAGACTACCACATGCCTCCTCCAATCCATGTGGAGTTGCCAGCCGCTTCTTTTCACTAGACAGTGAGGAGTTTCGCTAGGAGGATGTAGCGTGTGGGAGGATGTAGCGTGGGGGAGGATTACACTATTCCCCCCAGTCCCCCCCCAAACAGGCGCCCCGACCGACCAGAGGAGGCGCTAGTGTAGTGACCAGGACACATACCCACATCCAGCTTCCCACCCGCAGACATGGCCAATTGTGTCTGTAGGGATGCCTGACCAAGCTGGAAGCAACACGGGGACTTGAACAGGCGATCCCCGTGTTGGTAGGCAACGGGATAGACCACTACGCTACCTGGATGCCTTACGGTGGTGTTTTAAAACTGTTCAACAGCCCCGACCTGAAGCAAATACCTCATACGTGGTGTTTAAGACCAAACTCAGAAGTGCAGCCCACTCACTGTACATGTAGCGCAGTGATACTCAACCAAGTGCCATGGAGAGCTATGTGTATGTGCCCCCCCCACCCCCACCCAACACAACACTACGCCAGCTGATTTCACTGATTAAACACACCTTCCACCAGAAGGAGGAGGATAAATCAGTGAAATTGGCTGGTGTAGTGCTTGGTTGGAAGGAAAACCTGCACACGCATCAGAGCCCGCAAGCAGAGCGAACAGCAGAGTGGTGATAATTTAATAAGAGTGAATGTTGCTGCTAGCTGGTTCCAGCTTCAGGCAGTGAAATAAGGAGCCTGTGAGATATTTTACCAGAGGGATATATATTTAACGTAAAAGGGTAAAATAAAAACCAAGAAAAAAAAAAAGATGAGCAAGCTGTTGAAAGGGAATGCTTTTTTTTAATAAGCAACTATCATTTATGGAATGTAAAATGGTACATTGCCAGGAAACATGGCGATGTTCCATACAAACATTTTACAGGGCTTACCCAGTGGTTGGTTTGAGAGAAGCTCTCTTCTGCACATTTTCAAATAATACATCGGCTGTGTGTTCTGTGTCAGAGTGCTTACGTCAGAGGGTTTGTTTTCTAGTGTTCACGGTACATCTACCATGGATGTAAACAAATCTTATTCACTGCCCGGCAGCCAAGAAGACTACACTTTTCTGAGAAGTTCATTTTTCAATCTGACAGTCCGGAAAATCAACCGGATATCTCTGTTGAAATTGTGGACAATTTTAGATTTCTCAGTTTATACATCACAGACACCCTCACATGGTCTTTCAACACCAACTGCATCCTCAAGAAGGCACAGCAAACTGTATTTTCTGAGGCATCTCAAGAGTTTTGGTATGAGTACCAAAATTCGTATGAACTTTTATGGCAGTACCATGGAGAGTGTCTTGACAGGCTGTATCACAGTGTGGTTTGGCAACCTGACACCTCAGGACTGCAGGACTGCTTCAAAGGACTGTAAAGACAGCAGCAAAACTCACTGGCATGGAACTACCACAACTTCATAATATTTACATCACTCGCTGCAAAAGGAAAGCCCAAAACATCATTAAGGACACCAGCCACCCCGCTCATGCTCTGTTCTCACTCCTTCCATCTAAAAAAACGTTAACGGAGCTTCAAAACACACACCACCCGTCTCAGTAATAGTTTCTTTCCACAGGCAGTCAGGTTGCTGCACAGCTGACATACCCATAAGCACCTTACATTGTTATCGTGTACTGTATTTTGTGTATATAATGTATGAATTCATTGTGTACATAGTCTATGTAGATCTGTAGTGTTGTCTTTTTCTGGGGATGGTGTGTCCTTGTAGCCTTTGTCCTTGTGTCCTTTATGTGCAGGCAGAGAGAGCCAGAGCACAAGAATGTCATTGTATTCCAATACACATTGATAATAAAGTTGAACTTGAAATGTCAGGTCAAAACAGAAAAAAAAAAAAACCAGACTGTTTTTAATCCAAAACCAATAATCCATATGCTGCCCCATAAAAGCAAAAAATCTTTTAAAGTGGTCTTTGTTTTCACGCAAGCAAGAGGTGGTTGATTAATCTGAAAAAACTCAATCGCACTATGAATAGCACATACGTGTGCATTCAAGGCCCATGGTGTTCAAGCACATTAGCAATGTACATTATCAAACCCCGTGGGGAAATTCACCCTCTGCATTTCACTCATCCCAACACACACGCTGGAAACAGTGGGCAGCCGTGTAGCTAGGAGCAGCGAGCAGCCGCCGTGCAGCGCCCGGGGACCAACTCCGGTTCTTCTTGCCATGCCTCAGTCAGAAGCACAGACAGGAGTATTAACCTAACCTATTAAGGCAGATATTAGTTTACTCTGTAACTCATTTTATTTTTTATAAGTGGTGGTTGTTGGTAATATTCAGATTTGGTTCTAGTTTTGGTTCTGGACCAGTTTATAGCGCTGTCCAAATACCAAACATAATGAGTCTTTACTAAATTAAATGTCTGTAATTATGAGCGTAAAAATTATAGCGCATGGATAACGTATACACAAACAAGCAGGTGCTCCGCCCAAAGTCCCGTCTCAACCCCCCCCCCACACACACACACACCTTCTAAGTAAAAGTAAACACCCCCAGGGCATCGTGTAGTAAGTCTCATGTCTAACATGGTAAGGAGCAGTTGTGCTGTGTTGCGCTCCATGACCAATATATTAACAAAGCAAATATGCAATTTTGGACTAAAACCATTTTAAAAAGGACTCTAGGTCCTAGGAAAATATTTGCTTTATTGTATTAGAGCAGTATTTGACTTAAGTGGGCCTTTAAGGTCTGTGAACTGCAAGTAGTCTGTTTGCTACCATGAGTATTTACCCATGTTCAAATAAACAGTAGGCTATATGAATAACACTTAACGTGTCTAAGTTATTCTCATTTAAGATGAATATCACAGTGTTTCTGTGATTGAATACATCTCATAGGTTCATTCTGAATAGTGCCTTGTTTCACTTATGCAGGCTTTAAATATGCAAATACAACCATATTTATAAAGCCTATATTACAGAACTGAACGAATGCCACTGAAAATGGACCATTACTGCAAATTTATTTACAGTGGTGCTGGTGACGTCAGACTCAAATGATCCCTTGTAGATCACCAGAGTAGAAAGCCAGAAACGCAAGTGTTTTTTTGTTTGTTTTTTTTACTTTGAGTGAAAGCAGAGCAGGGATGAGCAGGGAAGAGCAAATGAGTAGAATGCACCCACCCTCCTCACAGTTGAGCAGTTTCAGGTTGCTCTGCTCACATGCTCTGATACACATGGCTCCCCATGGCATGTGGTTGAGTATCACTGACGTAGAGGAATGTGTATACCAAAGTCATATTTTATTAGAGCTGCAACAGAGGCTCATACTTTCACTGACCTGACCAATTGTTTCTTCGGATCAAGGATGTTTAGCAACTTATCAGCATACACTTTCTTCGAGGCCGTGAAGAGAATGATCTGCAAAATTTAAAATTATAGTAATGAGTACAGAATTGAGGGCTTTAAAAATTATATTTGTGTACATACATGGTAATCTGCGTATCAGATTATTAACGAAGTTAAATCTCACCTCATACATTTGAGACATGCGCTCAAGAAATTCTCGAAAAAATGGCCTCAACCGAACATACACCTTTGGTTTAAAGAAAAGAGAAGAGTTTTAATCATGTATACAGGTAGGTAAGAGGGTGAACCTTTTTAACCATTTAGAAATCACAATAGTACCTGGTATATTACATCCTGAAAAAGTACAGGGAATGTCAGGGCGGCGTCCTCTAGTTCATTCAAACTGCAGTGCACCAGTGTTTCATCCTAACAGGACATAGAGGAAAATTATCTTTACCATCAAACTGACACCACAGTTTATAGCAGCATAATCTTTTCATGTACTTACTAGATCTAAGACCAGGGAAAACTCCGGCGTGCTGCGTGTTTTTAAGGGTAGTGCTGGTTTGCGTGTCATCTGCTCCTCTGTCAATGGAGGCACGTGCTTGATAAAGAAGTACCTTGAAACAGAAAAGCCATATTGATGTCCTCAGGCAACAAAATTCTGAAAATTCCTTTCAGACAAGATCATCATATAAAGAGCTATGAAACTTGTGCAGATTCTGCACAGGTCCCAGGTTGTGAAGTTCATTATAAAGAAGACAGAAACTGGTACACTATTTGCCGTTTTTAACTATTGAATGAACCAATTTCTTGTTGGATAGCATTTGGATTTGGGTGTCTGCATCAAATTTTTTTGTTTTGGAACTTTTCGGAACTGACACTCCAAAGTCTAGTCTGTGCTCACTTGCCACAGTGTTTGCTCAGTGCTCAGGTGTGCTTAAGTCTGAAAGTGGGCCGGGTTTTAAGTGGTTTGCAAATTCAATCTGTTCACTCTTCACAAAACTACTTCCACTGCCGTGGTAACTGCTCATCACTCACCATGGATATCTTTGAGAGAAAAACTGAGTGCTTTCTTTTATCCACATTTGTACGACTGTTGGTGTCATGATTACAAAGATTTCCTTTTTAAAATCCCACCCCTCACCCCAATTTTGACTTAGGCAATTCAGAAATTAATGAACGATGTTACTGTCGGACGTGGTTAGGTGACGAGTCGTACAAAATAGTTTGTCTGAAGCATATAAAACCACAAATAGTTTGGCTTGTTTTCAATCAGGTTAGACAACACACAAATGAGCATTTGATTTATCAGCTAAATCCAGTATATTCCAACTTCTGAGACATTTTACTGATTCAAAAAAAGGCCTTCGCATGATTTTCATCTCAATACTTGATAGCTTTCAGTATTTACAATCAACAAGTTGAAATCTGATAAACAGGTAACTCTCATAAATTAAGAATGCAATGAGGGAAGCTCTACTTACGGATCAAAAACTTCCCATTCCTCATCATATGAGGCCTCCGCAGGGACTGAGGGAAGAGCATGTGGGTAACTGCCGTCTTGTGTACACCCAGGAACTGATCGGGACAAAACATACAAATGATAAACGAAAAGAGATTAAGTACATCATAAAAGAGTTTAAACACTATGGCCAAGACCAGTTTCTAATTTTAATGTTCAAGGATGTATTGTTAAAAGGGGACACAAGGTATATGTTTAAAAGATCACATCAATATTCACTAACGCAGACCTGGGCCAAGAGCAAGAGCCTTCTTAGGTGCCAGATGGGTGGGTTGCCGCAAAGGATATGCATTAGATATTTAAACCTACAGAAAAGTATTTAAAAGTTAATTTAAAATACATTTTGACAGCTTGATAGCACAACAATCTGAAATATAATCAAACATTAATCCCATTCATCTAGAAGTTAAAACAAATGCTTGTCAATTGACCCAGATCTGCACCAAAGACGTTTGTGAAACGTACATGTACAACTGCCTAGGGTATAGTGCTAGGGTGCTCATTTGTGGTTGGTAAACAATTGCTAAGTACTTCCTGTAGTCCCACTAAAGGCAATAAAATATGTTATGACTGTCTACAATTAATGTCCACAAGTCTATAATTTTCCTCTTATCATTAGCATTAAACATTTTGTCTTTTAAAGTTTTCCAAAATATAAGCAAAATTAATCCAGGCCAAACATTGATCTCAAAAACACAAAGGAACATGTTTTAGAGATATTCTATGCTTTAGTCTCCAGAATATGAAGCACATCAGATTCATTGTAAAGCATTCTAATTATGATTTTTTTTTTTGCACCCTGTATAGAAGAGACCCTTATTTCCTAAAATTATTTTACTGTTCTACTTAACTTAGACAACATACACTCAAGTTACCAAAAATTATCAATATTTGTTGGGCTTAACTAACCCTTCAAGCTAGAAAATGTACACGAAGGGTGATCTTGAGAGTTCTAGTTTGCAAGGCCTGGGGTTAAGTCAACTGGTTGACTTTAGAAAACTGTTTAACTCATTGATATGACATGTAGTAAAATCAACATGTGAGATAAACTGGGATAAATGTTTGCAGATTTTGCATCATTATAAACAATTTCCATTTGCATCAGGCTTGCTTATAAAACATTTCCATTTTGACTGACATTAAATATTGAGTGCCAACAGTATGAGTTGGCTGATGAAGGCATGAATCAAAACCTTCAGAGTCAAACTCAAACTGCATAGAATCAGTACAGTAAATAAACTATCCATAGCTCTCTATTTAGGAATATCAGCACGTCTACACGCTAGTGCTGCATCTTGATTGCAGTCTGTCCAGTTAGCAATGCAGCCGACAAGCCCTTTTTAGTAAAAATACAAATGAGCTGTTGAATTTGTTAAGCTTAATCAATGTGGTTACACAACAACAATCATTCATTGTATGATTATTAAATGACATCTCTATTTGATATTCTACTTGCTTGTGTGGTAACTCCTGTTTGCTTCATGTGAGTAACCCACCATGTCAAAACCCCTTGTATGCGTAATACTGGCCAATAAAACAGATTCTGATTGTGCCACTATTGCCTGTAGTCTCACCAGTTATGATAAAATATTTTTTTACCATAGAATGAAAAGAGTACGGAAATTCAATTTGATTGAGGCCCTACCTGTTAAGGGGGGAATATCAGCTTCGGTGACTATTTCGCCTTCTTCTATGGTGGAATCTGGAGTGATCTGAGGCTTCTGCGGTAAAGCTGGGGCAGCATGGCATGAAGCGATGCCTTCTGTGGATGTGAGCGTGCTACTGGGAATCTCCACTGCCTGCTCTATATCCAGCTGCTTCAGGATTTCCTCTGCCTCCACTGCTTGGCCTGGTGAGTCAGAACCTGGAGTGGCTGTAATGAAACAGGGATTTTTTTTGATCACTTAAAGACTTCAGGCACAGTTACAAAATTTCTTTCAAAAGTGCTCAGAGGTAACAGAGTGGCTATGACCCCTGCCTCTGAAGTCACACATGTTCTGCCACTGGCAAAGGACTTAATCCAACAAGGACCACTCTCTTTTCCCTCTCAGCTTTTCTACTGTCTGAATAAATAAGAAATACATTCTAAGGTGAGTAGACTACCCATTATCTTTGAAGAAGTTTCTCTTAAAAATGAGCAGCAGCATACTTGTGAGGTCACGCTCTGATCAGGATTTTAGAAATCAATAGCAGTTCATTTAAATGACATTTCTAGTTTTTTAAGATAAGGAATCATCCCAAAGAATCATTGTGCGTTTGGTAACCTTAGCAAACACTAAGTCTAACAAGATGCTGCACTTACAGTGAGTAACAAGATTGATGTTCGTCACTCAATGAAGATGAAATGAAATGCAATACTGCTGGATGCAGGGCTTGATATTAACACTTGTCTGGGACAAGCAAACTTTACCATCAGAGCAGTGAAATGGCTTCGGTAGTCATCCCATCAAGCAAGTTGGAAAAAATAAAATCAGAAGAGTGCACTCAGCAAAGTGCAGAGCCCCGCCAGATGCATCTCACCTTTTTGGCGACAAACCGTCCCTTTTTTCACCTACTGGGAGAAGGGAAAATATGGGGGCACAGCTTGCCTATCTCCACTTCCCCAAAGCATGGAAAACCAGCTGAGGCGTTAGCACTCAATTGCGGTATAAACAGGTTTTTCAAAAGGTTTTGAATCAAGGTCTGAAGTGGTGTAGCAGTCTAAGCATCGGTTTTGTGTTGATGCAGTTGCCCACTGGGGACCAGGGTTCGTGCCCCGGTCTTGTCAGATCTGACTATGGCCGGACTCGATGAGGCAGCAATAATTAGCAAACGCTGTCTTTGGGAGGGGGGCGGAGTTGGCTTGTGTTCGTCACATGAATGTGTCTTTGTGTGTGTCGGAATAAGCAGTGGTTCAGCCTGGATTCGCCTTGTCTCGAAAGTGGGAAGGCGTCCCCTTCAAGACTGCCGGCCGAAGAGATGCAGCTGGCGAACGCATGTAGTATGAGGGTGGGTGTTTGATCTAAAATAGGGATTGATTGGCCACTAAATTGGGAGAAAAAGGGAAAAATCAGAAATAAATTTATAATAAAAAAAAGGTTTTGAATCACCACAACTATGAGAGGTCCTTGATCATACAGTCATAACTGTGCACGAAAATTATGTGGCTGACAGGCCCAAATTAGCAGCGGACAGATACACACACACGGGACAGAAAAAACAGTGTTTCCCCTGTCATTATAAGATGTCTTTATGCATGCTCAATAATCCAGGTAAGGAAATCACAGAAAGTTAAATCAGTTCATCTGAACACAACGTATACATAGAGAATGTTTAATCTCCCAATTAAGCCCAGCACCAAGGTTTTGCTCAGTTGCCCAGAAAAGGTAGCAGTTTGGTAGTGCAGTGGGTCTGCTCATCGCTTCTAACCCACTGCACTGTAACCAGCACCTGGCGAAGATGTCCGCTCTGATAGAGTGGTTTGAAGAGAGGCCGTGGGTGAGCCACTTTGTTCCCCAGTACGACGTCTTCAAAGACATACTCTAAATTATCTACAGTCCCATTCAGCCTCCTCTCTGGACTCATCCACTTCAGACCCAGAACCTGTACCACCTGGTCTTCCTCCTGCCTCCCAGCTACCATCAGCTCAGCCTACGGCCACCTCACTGACGTCCTCGGTCCGGTTTCCAGAGTCTCCGCTGCCCAGCACGACTGAGGCTCAGTGTCACCAGGAGAAGGTGTGGTCACCAAGGCCGTCGGCAGTCTCCACTGTGCCGCTATGGAGGGCCAGCTGGTTCCTGAGCCGTCGGCCGCCTCTGCCGATGCCCAGTCTGTTCCTTCACCAGAGTTGTTGGCTGCTCCTGCCGACACTCAGCCTGTACCTGTTCCTGAGTGGTTGGCCATCTCTCCTGACACCCAGTCTGTTCCTGTTCCCCAGCAGTCAGCCGACCCTGCCAACACTCAGCCTGTCCCAGTTTCTGAGCCGTCGGATACCCCTGCCAACACTCAACCTGTTCCAGATCCCGAGCCGTCAGTTGTCCATGCTGACACCCAGTCTGACCCTGAGCAGTCGGCTGTCTGTGCTGATGCCCAGCCTGATCCCGAGCGGTTGGCTACTCTTGCTGATGCCCGGCCTGGTCCCCAGTCGTCAGCCATCCTTGCCGACGCCCACCCAGATCCCGAACAGTCGGCTGCCCTTGCCCGCGCCCAGCCTGATCCAAAGCTATCGGTTGCGCTTGTCAGTGCCCAGCCTGGCATGAGTCATCAGCTGTCTTTGCCGACATCCCGCCAGATCTCCAGCAGCTGGTCGTCTTAGCTGATGACCAGCCAGATCTCCAAGCCATCGGCCGCACCCATCGATGCCCTGCAAGACCTCAAGTGGCTGTCTTCGCCAATGCCCTGCCAGATCTCCAGCAGCCAGCCGTCTTTGCCGATGACCAGCCAGACCTCTAGTTGTCGGCTGTACCCACCAATGCCCTGCCAGACCGCCAGCCATCGGCTGCATCCGCCGATGCCCTGCCTCACGCCCTGCAGTCGGCTGTCTTTGCCGATACCCTACCAGATCTCCAGCAGTTGGTTGTCTTTGCCAAGGACCAACTGGACCTCCAGCCATCGGCCACATATGTCGACACCCTGCCAGATCTCTAGCAGTCGGCCATCAGCACCAACCTACAGCCAAACCTCCCAGGAGATCAGAGGGTCATCTTCACCACTACCAAATCCGACCTCCAGCAGCCCAAACTAGTAGGGTTCTTGTTTTTTGGGTTCCTGGTGGGCTGTTACCTGTGAATTTTGAGGTTGCCTGGTTCCAGCTCTCCCAAGGCCAGCTTCCCACTTCCTGAATTCCTTGGGGTCTCAACCTTCGCAGTCTGCAGCATCCCCTGCTGCCCCACTTCCTGTATTCCATGCGGCCCTGCCTCCAGAGTCAGCAGCATTCTCTGTGGCCCAGCTTTCTGTTTCTCCTGTAGAACAGCTTCCTGTGTCTCCAGCGGCCCAGTTTCCTGTGTCTCCTGTGGCTCCGCTCCCCGTGTCTCCTCTGGCTCTCTCTCCAGAATTTTCAACAGCCCCACCTCCTATGGCTCGAGAGGTACAATTCCCTGCTTCCTGTGAGGCCGGTATCTATTCCCTCGGTCCCGGGGCTTCTGACCAGATTCTTCTGCGCTCTGGCCGGCCACCCAAGCGCCACCTTCCTGGTTTCCTGCCTTCTGGGCAATCTCCTTAGTGATCCCACCTCCACCACTCGCCTCCCGAGCGGCCCCGTCCATGACGCCGGCCTCCTGAGCGGTCCCATCACACCATCTGCCTCCAGAGCAGTCCCGCCCATGCTGTCGGCCTCCCAAGTAGTCCAATCCACACTGTCAGCCTCCCGAGCGGTCCTGCCTTTGTCGCTGGTCTCCAGAGCAGTCCTGCCTTCATTGCCGGCCTCCCAAGCAGTCCTGCCTCTGTCACCGGCCCCCCCAAACAGCAGACCTGCCTTTGTTGCCGGCACCCCCAAACGGCGGTCCTGTCTTCATCACCAGCCCCCTGAACAGTGGTCCTGTCCATTTTGTCGACCACCAGAGCGGTTCCGCCTATGTCTCCGGACACCGGAGCAGTCCTGCCCACGTTCCCGGTCACCAGGTCACCCTCTAAAACAGCCCTGCAAGTCTGGTCGTCCTCCTGCCTGTCCCCCAGAGCTGCCTCACCCTTCAGTCGTACATCCTGGTCACCCCGCAGATCGGTTGCAACCATCAGTCTAGCCCTTAGCCCATCCGCTTGAGATCCCCGGCCCCACTCATTAGCTCCCTGACATGCGACATGTTGGCTCCCTAGTTCACACTGCACATGACACTGCGTGACTCTACCTTGGTGCAGCAGTTTCACGTCATGAGCACGACAACAGCTGCTGCGCTTGTTAAGTCAAGGAAAGCAATGTTGGCTTTGTATTATCGGCTCTATTTATTGGCTATAATTTCATTGTCGGAATAACATATAAGATACATGTTTTGTCAATTTCAAAATAGAAGGCGATATGGCTCCTTGGGCAAGAACAACTGCCAAGAACCTGTGCTCCATTTTGCATCAAGCTTGACTGGGAGATGCAAGTGGACCTGAAGAAAAGACTTGTCTTTCCGGAAGAGGTGGCAGTAACCTCACTCCAACCAGACATCGTTCTTCTATTCAGGAGCACAAAAACTATCTTTGTAGCCAAACTCGCAGTGCCCTGGGAGGACAGGCTAGTCATCTCTTACCAACAGAAGAAAGCCAAGTACCAGGATTTGATCAATGAGGCTCTTGTCAAAGGATGGTACGCAACCTTATTTCCCATCAAAGTCGGCAGCCATGGTTTCCCAGCAACATCAGTGCGCTATTTCCTACAGAAGATGGGTTTGGAACCCAAACAACTGAAGCAAGCTATTGGGGAGATAGCCATGGCAGCTAAAACCAGCTCAAGATGGTTGTAGTTGATGACAGCCTGCAGTTGGAACCCTTCCGCAGGTGAAGGCTAATTCGGTCTTTGCTATCCCACTCAGGTGATGCGTACAGGCTAAGGGGTGAAACGCTTGTAACCCTGAGATACCTGCTGAAGATGCAAAGGGGTTCATCGCAATGCGAATGCTGTGACCACTCTGCCACCAAGGAACACCAACAAGAGGAGTAATTTGCAACATCTTAAGTAGCTTGTAGGAGTTTCTCCTTGTAGCAAAGCATCTCTGATGTTTATTTGAATTTCCCATTATCGACTGACGATTTATTGGCCTGATATATTATTGTGCATCCCTAGAGATATTGCCTCTTGGTTTCTGTGCCTGTGGCTGTCATCAATGAGTGAGCCTTTCTCTAGATATTTCACCACTTGAAATTAACACCATCCCGTTGTCCTGGGGCCGGTAAACAGTTAACGTGATGATAACGTGAAGTCTTTTGTGGTGATATAAATCAGATTCCATAAACTAGATAACAAAAAAATGCACATATTTTCAACTGATAATGAGTCTTGCTAATCAGCATTTTATCTTTGGTGCTTATGTCAACTGAAAATTACATCAGAGTGGGCGGCTATGTTAGTGACTAGTGACTGGTTAGGGCAAACCAAATCCCAACCCCACCCACCCAGGAAAATTAAATAAATACAGAAAACGGCTAATAAGAAGGACATTTCAGACAGAAAAATTAAGGGGTAACAAAATGGCCAATCAGTATGAATATCACTCAAGCAAAAGGAAGTATTACACCAACATCATACCCTTTGAATTGTTGGATGGGGAAAAAAAGACATATAAATTATTTTACCAGTCTTGGTTGCTGGTGAGAAGAAGTTAAAGACTGGTGAGAAGATGGTCCCAAGCAGGGTGGTGCGTGGTGGGCTGGTGGCTGCCTCAACTGGGGCCTCTAGTTTACCATTTGGTTTTATAGGCTTACTGCTGCAAGTCACTGTGTCTGAGGAGAGACGGCATCAGCATCAAAAACTCTTTAGTGACAAAACATGAACTAAAAAAAATTAGATGCCGAGATAGTGCCTGAAATTTTTGCATTTTTTGAAACATACTGTAATCATGGTTATTAGTCCTAATTAATTAAAGAACAAAACTGATGAAATACACTGTTAAAGCAATAAAATAAACATCTTCCCCATTTTGACTACAGAGAACCACCAAAATAAAGTGAAATGCTGACAATATGCTAATACACCAAGATTGTGAAAACTAGAACCTTTTGACAAGTCGAGTAGATAATACCACCAGTGATGATTTCAATTTTACATAGGTCCTTTAAAAACTTGAGCAAGTAAAGAACATTTCTTTTACAACAATTTAACTTATCTTAGCTAAGACATACCTTTTTTTGGGCTTTTCCTGCATACTCTGGAGACAGATTTGCTGGAAAGACCTCCGCTCTGTGGTGTCGAGGTAATCAGATTCCTATCCAGGTTACAATCCAAGCGACTCCTCTTAGCTGGGATATCTTGCTCTACCTGGGAAACAACAGGGCCGGAAGGATGAGTGAATAAGACAGTCTTGGAAAGTGACACCAACATTTTTTCTCATCTCTGAGAGGTGTCAATGACATCACACCAAACTGTTTTGATCATAACGTCTAGCAACAGCATTATCTGCGAGTGACCATGACTGGCTTTCATACATTATCATTGGACCAGCTACGGCGAGTCATTTGGTAACATCATAGGCCATGCATTTCATTTCTTGACAAATAATGTCCAAGATCATGGGTGCGTAGGTGTGTGACATGCAAATTCTTTTAAACTGGATTTTCAGTGTTTGGCTAAAAGCATGACTGTAATAGGATTATATACTAAAAAGCAATTTTATTCAAAACTGTACTCAGTGCAAATATGCCAATAAGTTTTTTGAGTCCAATTCTAAGAATTAGGATGGCCAGGTTACCACCAAAATATAATTTGGAATTTGTTAATTTTCTATACAGCTATGTTTCATTTTACATGTATATTTTCATGTTTTATCATCACATAAGAGTGAAAAAGACATTTTTTTTTGCTGTGAAGAAGTTATTCCTTATACCTAAACCTGTTCAAACAAGCAACATAAAACTATGACTGTGAAAGACAATGGAATTCATCTCTAGTGATAATCTTTATAGTATTCCATTATATCACCACATAGCCATTGTGATAGCTGAACAATAACTGAATCAAAATGAATGAATTTCAAGGCAGTCACAGACACAGATTTATAGCAATGTGCTGTATTGTATAAAAGGGAAGAAGTAATGCATGAATGGTTTAAACACTTTCAGAACATGAGATGGAAAGAAGTTTGCTGTCCTAGAGAAGCAACAATTAATAAGCTGTGGGGAGGAGAGAGAGAGAGAGAGAGAGAGAGAGAGAGAGAGAGAGAGAGAGAGAGAGAGAGAGAGAGAGAGAGAGAGAGAGAGAGAGAGAGAGAGAGAGAAATCCAGTTGGGAAACCCTAATCATGGTGCACCTTTACAGCATTTCCACGGATGAATTTTTTTATGGTGGAGAACAGGCCAGTCTCATTTGTCTGCATTTTGCCTCTGTTTCTCACTGGAGAGGGCTCCACCTCACAGTGTTTCCTTTTGGACTGGGAAGGGTGCGTTCGACGGCCTGAGGACAGCTGCTGAGGAGCTTTACGCACTCTCAGCCTCATCATGCTCCACCGTCACATAGAAGAACTGGCAGAAAAACACAAGGGGGGGGGGGGGATAGGATGCTGATCGTAGGTGACCCTAAGCCTGAAAACCTGATCACATTCTTTACTGTGATCTTTATTTACACACTGGTATTTTTAGTGTAATTTAGCCAGCATTACAGTATCTTGGTTTGAAAATAATAACCAACAATTCTACACAACCACTGAGGTATTTAGCTGTTTGTGGGTATGATTTAATTCTGTTTTTTGTCTTTCTAGATTACATGAAATATTTCAATTTATAAAGCTTCAAGTTTGATTAAATATATTTGTTTAAATGGATAGTATAATCCATCCATCCATTATCTAAACCGCTTATCCTGCTCAGGGTTGCGGGGATATTGGAGCCTATCCTAAATAAAAAGCCAGTACATACATAACATTATATTTGATTACTAATTCAATTATTAATTACAACCAAGATTTTTAAATATGTTCAACATGTGTGAAGCAAAGAACTTTCAAGAAAACCCATTTCAAAACAAACTGTTGGTAATTCAGTTTTTGTGTTAACAAAAGTCAATTAAGAATTCACATGCTCACTAAAATGAGTAGTAAAGACTTAGCACTGGACAAAAACAAATTTCCCACCCACCGATAGCATACCCTAATATTTCCATTTAATTAATTGTAATTTTTCTGTAGGGAGTGACCTGTTGCAAGTGTCAAAAAAGAGATAATTTCAAAGCTCTCTGGTATTTGAGGCCCAACTAAGGCAGCATCATGCCAGTTCAAAAACATTTTATAAACAAAGTAATAGGAATGTAAGAGATTTCTTTAGCAAGCTTAATCATTTACAGACAGAGAAGACGACACCTAAATTTTGATCGTGCAAACTGATCTCAGAGATGACCAATGACGAATCCAACATTTTTAATCAAATACCTGTTCAGTAAACCGTCTGTATGTCTAGCACAGCATAAGGCACATTCATACTGAGGTTAATCAATTCCCATAGCAAAGTACTTGCCAGGGTTCCCGCTCTTTATTAAATCATTTTCCAGGACTTTTGCTTGGAACAGCTCTAACTCTCTTATGGTCATATTATCATATGATTTAGTATTAACAACAGTGGAAGCTTCAATACTCTCTAAATGGGTTGTGCATCTTTTAGCTGGTCACTGAACAAACCCTCCAAATGTGAAGCACTGATGTGACATCTCAGCGACTACAACTATGGCTAAAAGTATGTGACTTAAGCTAAATTGTTAAAAATACGCAATTCCAGCAGGTAAAAATATGATTCAATAACCTAACTTTAGAATTTTACATGACCTCAATAATATTTCCAGGACATTTGATTAGTTTTATTATTTTCCATGTCTAGAAAACTAGTCGGGACATTTCCAGGTTTTCCAGGACATGTAGAAACCCCTGGCTTTCTGATTGTACAGGAATGAAAACGTGTTTCATATCTAACTTCCAACACAATCAAAAACTCTACAATTTAACCCATTTCTCTCAAGCTGTAGTTAGCAACTTCTGCAAACTGCTGCAAATGCCTACTGATTTTGAATTTTGACTCAAATTGGAATTCATTGTCTTGAACTCTGACACCACCATAACCTCCTATATTGATTGTACTGATATTGGCTTACTAACCAACTTTTTTTTCGTTTTCTTTTTTTTTTTGCCCAAGACTGCAAACTGTCTTTGGTCAAAGCTTGACTAATTACACTAGTCTATCAAATGGTGTATATCTTTAATTGATAGGATGAACGTCTCTCCAAAGGTGGCATGGACATCAAACCTAGATTCACCCATTTGCTCTTTAAGACAGAAAAATAAGTTAAACAAGTTCTCATTTAAGTTTGTTTCTTCCTAGGATATAGTGCTCTTAAGAGAACTATTGGTTACAGTACATTATGTGCTAATGAAGCCAGGAATGGCAAATTTGAGGGAAGCAGCTATTTTATATTCAGCATAGAATAAATGTCAACAGCACATTTGATCAAGGCACTTGCAGAAACTCTACAGCCCACACTATCTGTGACCTGGTGACCATTGTATTGAAATGTCTGGGCATCAGTGTATTTATGAAGCTTTACAAAAAAACAAAAAACAAAACAAAACTCTCAGCTTCTGCAATGTAGCTAAAGTGGAATACCACGGTTTCAGTGTTATATCTCTATCACACCTGTATAACTCTGTCACTATGCAAACATTTACTCCCATGTCTCAAATTGCCAGAAAGAAAAGTGTGTCCTTCCCATGATGGCTTTGAGAATCGATGAGAATGTTATGATGAGAGATTTAGTTCATTGTTTGAGCGTTCATGCTCAAACAATGAACTAAATCTCACATGTGGTTCACAATTTAAGACTTTACCCTCCCCGATGTCCAATCTCCCTTTTGAGTTAAGGGCAACGTGTAATGCAATTTGGTGAGATTAGCGACGATTTTTCTTTCTTATAGAAAAACAGAGCCCAGATTTGGCCATGAGCGAATTGATTGTAACGGCAAAAAACAAAATGAGTTTAACTTGCCAGTTTATGAATTCATACGTGCTGTCAGACGGAATACTCGGTTCAGAAGGTGACGATGTTTCGTTCAAAAACTTAACAGATCACTGGGCAGAAGAAACATCCTTGACTGTTTATGTTATAACTCGTGTTGACCATATGAAAACAGAGGCCAAGACTGTCTCAGCTGTATTGGGTCACGGTAGCTGACCCGAGTAGGCTAAAATCGTTATTCTAGCTCGTATCTGCTTACTAACATTAAGCTACACGGGGCAGACAGTTTACCCAATGTCCACTGCAGCTACTGTTAGCCAGCTGCTGACATCTCATGCGAAAACCAGCATGCACGCTAGTGAGTACTAGCGTTAGCTCTCTAAATATGGCAAAAAACAAAACGTTAAAATGATCATTAACATTAGTTATCAGGTGCAACTCGCCTCGCTATCAACATAAATAATTTTACCTGTTGTTGTTGGTCGCTTGTCCAGTGTGCCATTCACGTTAGTTAACATTATTAGCTACCGATAGCTTTAAAGGCTTAAAACTGTAAATGCTAGCATAAACCAGGCCACTGCATTATTCATTTCCATTCCTGACAGGCAGTCCAAGTTGGCTCCAGTTACATAATTGGTATTTGACAAAGACAGTCAGCTCGATATTCATCGATTTCGGAATAACGAGCCGGCTGACCAAAACACAATTCGCAATTCCTGCCAAACTATTTTAGCAATTGACTAGATAACGCCCCCCCCCCCAAAGTGCTAGCTAATGTTAGCATCTCGGTGGTCACGCTTGTACTGTTAGCTAGCAGCGGATGAGCTATGAGACGACCCTTCATTGTTTACATGTAGACGTCGTTCATTACTTACCGACGATCCAGAAAACTCTTTAAAACTTGTTGCAGCGCTGACGGCTTTCAACCGCGACCGGGCGGCCACCGGTGGCGGTCGGACCGGTGTTGTCGCAGCCAGCTGTGTCGGTCGCCCGCTAGCAAGTCACAAATCTACCGTATATCTGTAGACGCCATTTCCCGCCTCATCACAAACATAGTTCTTGTACGGGAATGCGACACACACACACACACACACACACACACACGTGTTCCAAGAATAAAAACACAACGGACTTTTTTAAAAATATTGCCACAAGTAAAAATTTGATTTTTTTTTTGCATGTGTAAAAAGTTAAGTGCCTTTGAGGAAGAGTACTGATTGTGTTTAAAAGCCGCGCCGGTTCAATCATGAATAAACACCAATACACTAGAGTGTTTCGGACCGGACCGTACCGTACTAACGGTGTAGCTGAGTGCACCTCTAGTCTGTGGTTGAGGGTGCAGTGCAGGAGTTAGGCAGGAGTCAGCAGTGATCATAAGGGTTTTCCTTTACATTACAATTCTGATGTGTTCATTTGTCACACTTGAATGTCAACACAATGGTCGTTCGACCCTACCCCAAGTTATAAAAAGAATCAGAATTAATTTTATTTGGCCAAGTACGTATAGATATACACTTACAAGGAATTTGACTCCAGTTCCTCCGTTGCTCTCCATGTACTTACACAGATTAGACATTTAAAGTCTAACTAAAGTGTATTCAAGAAGAAGAAGAAGAGGAAGAAAACACCAGAACAGTAACCTTGGGAATCAAATAAACCCAGTCACTATCACACGATGTTTTTCAGCCTGAAATATCATTTTGTTAGTGATCCTCGATAAGTTTTGATATACTGTTAAATACATTTTCTTTGTGCAGTAGGTCAAAGGCCGGCTTTGGCGTGCATAAGATACGTATAACCTGTGCTCAGAATAAAAACATCCACTTTTGTGGGGGGAAAAAGACCCACAGCCCTGTTTTAAATGTGGATTTGATGTATGAAGGTGCCAGGGAGTACAATTTGATTCTACCAGTGTCAGCTGACTCGTCCATTAAATAAAAGTCCATCATCTTAATCATTCTTGAACGATAGGACATTTACAGTCAGCTATGAAGTCAATGGTCTTTAAAAACCCAATTCATAGTAGGGTTGTGACAAATGTCTGTTAAAAGGACAACATGACCAAGATGCCCAAAGTTTTTCAGTCTCTCATAATAGCCAATTAAGGGAGGCTGTGCATACAATGATTTTGTCTTGGTCATTTGCTCTGATAGGCGATCTAAAGATACAATTCTAAAATATTATACACAATGTAGAAGCAGTAAAAGAATAACACTTAGAAAAGCGTCCACTTTATAAAGACTATACTCAAACTATGGGTGCTGCAGAGAATTTCTATGGAGAAAGTGACATCTCATCCTAGTCCAACAGCTTAGTCATTTATTTTAACAAGTTCAGAAATAAACAATCTCATGTAATATGCAAACTTTTTTTTCATGATGACTGGATCAATAGTCTTTCAAATCAGAATGCTAAAGGAAAACAAAATTATATACGTGGAAAGTATGTAAAATTGTTTGATTAAAGTGGAGATTAAAATGCAAATGAGGTGACCTCTCAAAAGATTTCCAGCAGTTGAAAAACTGACACTTATAGAAAATGATTGTTTTTTTTATTACTGAACGTTTGTTTGAGAAATTAATTTTTTAACTTACTGAATCTGGTGTAGAGATATTTGTACTACACAACCCCCTGCCAACATTATTGTTTTCTTTTTTACAGTTGGTTATACACATTTCTCAACAATGAGTTCACTTTTTCAAAACACACCAGTTCTCTTTACCAACATGCTGCTTGGCACAACGGTTAATCTCACATCCAAAATGTGCTAAAACTACCAAAACACTTCATACATGTCTCAAAATCAACCCATTCCACCACAGCACTTCTCCCAACACAAATGCTGTGTCACTCACAGCACAATGTCCTATAAAAACACCTGCAACAGGTAGGTTTGCAAGTTGTACCATTTTGTCGATTGTCTTTGATTTTTTTTTTTACATAAACCAACATCCCATTACAAAACAAGAATGACCCCTCTTTGCTATACAGAACATACAATATGTTACAAGAACTAATCAGAAATACTGCAATATGCTTTATTTTTTGCCATTTCTTTAGATTAACTGTGTGTGTGTGTGTGTGTGTGTGGGTGGGTGTGTACAGATATGGATATATAGCAATTCTACTCAACCCCGTCTTCAGCATTTGACTAAAAGTTCTCATCCACATTTCATCTTATGTCTTACAATACACCTAAGAAAGATTTTTTTTTTTTGCATGCTTATTGCATCCCTAGCAATCTTCTACAGATATGTCCAGCATTCATTGCACCCAGGAGGAATATCTGATCATGTGGACGGTGGTCATAAACTTTCCACCTCCAAGAGGAAAATTATTCCTCTATGGTGTTGAGGAATGGAGAGTCAGGTGGGAGGAAAAGTGATACCATCCCGTGATGGGCTGCAAACAACTCTGTGACTGTAAAGGAGTAGTGAAATGTCACACCAACCTGTCTCATTGATAAGACCATGATTTATGACATGATTGGTTATAACAGCCCATCTGAGACTAAAGCTCTTGGCCTTCCTCTCAGTCATCTTCCATGATACATACAGTGCATCCGGAAAGTATTCACACCCCTTCACTTTCCCCACATTTTGTTATGTTACAGCCTTATTCCAAAATGGATTGAATTCCATTTTTTTCTCATCAATCTACATGCAATACCTCATAATGATAAAGCGAAAAAGGTTTTGTAGAAATTTTTGCAGATTTATTAAAAATAAAAAACTGAAATATTGCATGTACATAAGTATTCACACCCTTTACTCAGTACTTGGTTGAGGCACCCTTGGCTGCGATTTCAGCCTCAAGTCTTCTTGGGTATGAAGCTACAAGCTTGGCACACCTATATTTGGGGTATTTCTCCCATTCTTCTCTGCAGATCCTCTCGAGCTCTGTAAGGTTAGATGGGGAGTGTCGCTGCACAGCTATTTTCAGGTCTTTCCAGAGATGTTCAATGGGGTTCAAGTCTGGGCTCTGGCTGGGCCGCTCAAGTACATTCACAGACTTGTCCCGAAGCCACTCCTTCGTTGTCTTGGCTGTGTGCTCAGGGTCATTGTCGTGTTGAAAGGTAAACCTTCGCCCCAGTCTGAGGTCCTGAGCGCTCTGGAGCAGGTTTTCATCAAGGACCTCTCTGTACTTTGCTCCATTCATCTTTCCCTTGATCCTGACTAGTCTCCCAGTTCTTGCCGCTGAAAAACATCCCCACAGCATGATGCTGCCACCACCATGCTTCACTGTAGGGATGGTATTAGCAAGGTGATGAGAGGTGCCTGGTTTCCTCCAGGCGTGACGTTTGGCATTCAGGCCAAAGAGTTCAATCATGGTTTCATCAGACCAGAGAATTTTGTTTCTCATGGTCCGAGAGTCCTTTAGGCGCTTTCTGGCAAACTCCAAGTGGGCTGTCATCTGCCTTTTACTGAGCAGAGGCTTCTGTCTGGCCACTCTACCATAAAGGCCTGATTGGTGGAGTGCTGCAGAGATGGTTGTCCTTCTGGAAGGTTCTCCCATCTCCACAGAGGAACGCTGTAGCTCTGTCAGAGTTACCATCGGATTCTTGGTCACCTCCCTGACCAAGGCCCTTCTCCCCCATTTGCTCAGTTTGGCTGGGCAGCCAGCTCTAGGAAGAGTTCTGGTGGATCCAAACTTCTTCCATTTACGAATGATGGAGACCACTGTGCTCTTCGAGACCGTCAAAGCTGTAGAATTTTTTTGTACCCTTCTCCAGATCTGTGCCTCGATACAATCCTGTCTCGCAGGTCCACAGACAATTCCTTTGACTTCATGGCTTGGTTTCTGCTCTGACATGCACTGTTAACAGTGGGACCTTATATAGACAGGTGTGTGCCTTTCCAAATCATGTCCAATCCATTGAATTTACTACGGGTGGACTCCAATCAAGATGTAGAAACATCTCAAGGATGATCAGTGGAAACAGGATGAACCTGAGCTCAATTTTGAGTGTCATAGCAAAGGGTGTGAATACTTATGTACATGCAATATTTCAGTTTTTTATTTTTAATAAATTTGCAAAAATGTCTACAAAACCTTTTTCACTTTGTCATTATGGGGTATTGTATGAAGATTGATGAGAGAAAAAAAGGAATTTAATCCATTTTGGAATAAGGCTGTAACATAACAAAATGTGGGGAAAGTGAAGGGGTGTGAATACTTTCCGGGTGCACTGTATGTACTCCCCTCCCTCTGCTGGCCATTCTTCATCCTCTGTCAGCCACTTCTCCATCTCTGGCTGGGTCCATGTTAATATGAAATGAATTATTCCATAGATGTCCCCGTATGTATAGATGGCAATGAAATTGGAAACAAAACACCTGGGTATGTCTTCAGCTAAAATGGGAATCAGCTGTGACGGGTCAAATTCTTTTGCCGATATTGTCATTGTAAGCATGAGCAAAATGGGCAGTAGACACGTAAGAGTTTTCCAGGCAATTGAATTTGAGTCAGAAAAGAATTGCAGAATGTTGAAAAATGTGGTTATTGAAGGAATTTTGTGTCAAAGCAATGAAAAAATATCCACAGCTGAGTCCACATAGATTCGTTTTTAATATGTGAACTCAGTATTCAGAAATGCGTGGAACCAGTTGTAAAAAAAAAAGAAACTAGTAGAAGATGGTGTTTAAGGTCATAATTCCTATTTTGAACATTTTTGTTAGCTTTTTACTTCATTCCAAGATGCATGAGTTTCCTGTATGGTCCCGGTCCACCCCATAGGCCCCTGTTGTAAGAACAACAGAAACAAATGCCTCAAATGAAGTTAGTTGTGATATACAAGTCATTAAACTAACCATCTTAAGGTTAGAAAGCCCGATGACATTGTAGGCCCAGAGTAACTCAGAACAATTTTGTACGTACTTGAGAAGCCCATGCCAATAGATGTGAGGCATCAGGTCAGCCTTCATGTGGTACATGATTCTTCTTTCCTTGCTTTGGTCAATGGGGAATGTCTCCAGTGGCTGTCCATTGTAATCAAACTCAGCCAACACAACTGTACTATAGCTTGTAACCAAAGGGCATGATGTGTAGCCATCATACTGCAAACAGTTAAAATTAGCATTACATGTATTAGTTGTTTTTACGGTTTCATCTGAAATACTGAATCCATGTGGTAAAAAAAAGTAGTTTTTTTTATATATATATGTATCCTCTAACATTTATTTATAACTCACCTTTTTATCTGGCTTGTCATTTTTCAATATTTTGCTGATGGTTCTGTCTAAGATAGCAGACTGTGCAGCTGAAAATGTAAATGTTATATTTGTCTTTCAACGGTTTTTATTCTTTATTCTATTTGATTTCCATGAAGTTAAAAGATTTTCATACAAAAATCATGACTATTCCCTGCTTAAGATGAATAAACCCCAGTAATGATGACATGTATTGCATGTCATAATACCATGTTATGCTGATGTGCATGAGAAGGCATCTTTTATTGTTATTGCTGTCAGACTGTGATACGGCTGCCCCTAAAGTGATAAGCACTGAGGTATAACCGGATGTGAACATGAGTTTACATGTGCCACCTCACTGGGCCCCTACTATCATTCTTTCTTTTCTTTTTTCTGTGGCCTTTTCCCCCATTTTCTCCCCAGTTGTACCCGGCCAATTACCCACTCTTCTGAGCCATCCCGGTTGCTGCTCCACCCCCTCTGCCGATCCGGGGAGGACTGCAGACTACCACATGCCTCCTCTGATACATGTGGAGTCACCAGCCGCTTCTTTTCACCTGACAGTGAGGAGTTTCACCAGGGGGACATAGCACATGGGAGGATCACGCTATTCCCCCCAGTTCCCCCTCCCCCCCAAACAGTCACTCCAACTGACCAGAGGAGGCAATAGTGCAGTGACCAGGACACATACCCACATCCGGCTCCCCACCTGCAGACATTGCCAATTATATCTGTAAGGACATCCGACCAAGCCGGAGGTAACACGGGGATTTGAACCAGCGATCCCCGTGTTGGTAGGCAACGGAATAGATTGCTACGCTACCCAGACGCCTCTCCTATATATCATTCTTACCACCGTAAACAGACAGGAAGGGAAGAAAGTTTGTTCAAATATGTGCCATTTAAAATTGCAGACAGTTACAAACAATCTGCTTCGAAACAGCATAAAAGCCAATCATCCATCTTTGAGCACTAACAATATAGAATAACTATATTGTGAAATACTTCTGGACTACCCACCCCTACAAAGCCTAAAACACGGAGGCTTCAAGGAGAGAGGTGTGTATTACACAATTTCCAACTTTCACAGTTGAAATGATTCATCTTGGAGGGTTAAGAATACAGAACGACCAAACCGCTGAGTACTTCTGGGAAACCTAAACACAGAGGCTTCAGGGTTGGGGCGTATTTGATTACGCTGTTTCAAATCTCGTGTAAATAAAGGAGTGTGCAATACTGTGGCTCAAGATAAGAAATATTCCTTCAAGATCCAAAGTAGATGATGAATCACACAGGGAACATCAAAAATTAACTAACAGCCCTGAAACGCTATGATTGCAAGCCTTTGTTTAAGTGTTGAAATAGCAAAGGACACAATTACCACTTACCTACAGCAGCAGCTGTTTTAGCTGTAGGCAGGTTGGTGCAGTCTCCAATTCCAAACACATTTGGATATTTGTTATGCTGAAGGGTCTCTTTGTTGACATCTAGCCAGCCAGCGTCATCAGCCAATGGACTGTCTTTAATCACCAAATTTGATCCCATTGGTGGTGTGACGTGAAGCATATCATACTAACATAGAAATATATCAGAATTAAAATGTCATATATTAGTATCACATTGCCTAATTTTTCACGTGATGAAGACAGAGGCACTGGGGGAACAAGGAGCATTTACTTGGATGAGCGTGGGGAAATTCTGCAATAATAATAACACAATGATAATGTGCAACAAAGCCTTCTGAAATGACGCAAGTACGTATGAGTTGCATTTGAGACACAGTATGTAGTATGCAAAGAGAGAAACATACCTTGAACACTTTGGTTTCCCCGGGATTATCAAGATTTTCAAACACTGCTTCCTGCTTCTCGGCCCGAACTTCAATGAGGTTGTGCCTGAGATTCACCTGAAGGTCACGACTCTTCACTATATCCCACAACGAGTCAGCATACTTCTTGATCCCAAACAGCACTGGTAGTGATGTGTTGTAAATTATATTGGCCTTTGCTCTTTTCCCTGTCTTTTATATAAACACATATTTTATAGTTTAAAGTACAAATTACACATTTATGGCAGGAAGGGTGCAGTTTTTGTGGCTTACAGGGAGTGAAAGAAAAATGAGTGGTTGATATGGCTGATGAGGATTAGAATTAACATCGCCGCCTTTATATATGTGCGTGTGTTTAAGCACACACTGAAAAGAGCCTGGGAAAATACTTATGCTTGGAATTTGTATCTCAATTTGTAAAAAATTGTTTTGAACAATGGATCGTACATGAGGGGATTATGAAGGACCCTTGCCAAGGAAATATGAACTGAACTGAGCGGCAGGCTTCTGATAAATGGTCACTTTATGAACATTGTGCATATTTAGATTACTGTTTCTAGTGCACTCTTCCCCAAGAGTTTCTAAACCTTATCATTTTTCAGCTAAACTGTTTTCTTTGCTCATCACTGACATAAAGACAGTTTATTGTGAACTGTATCAAGTACCTTTCTGAGAAAAGCATCTGTGAGGTACATTATCTTTTGTGGCGCTCCAGCACATTTCACAGGAGTGTTTGGGAACGAGAACACAGCATTGCCCTCTGTGAAGTTTTGCAACGCTGCCCATGTTTTCTCCACAGTTTGGACTGAGTAATTCGATCCAATTTTTGGACATTCGAATCCTTCTGGCAGACCTTTGATCTGCAAATTAAAAACAATTCAGGCACTCTAAAGATGCAGCAATGTGAATCTGTAAAATAACTGACCATTGAGGGGTGATGGCAGGGTGACGGCTAATGACATTTTACAGCACCTTCTCATAATGGAGTTGTAGACCCAGAGCCACAATCAGGTATTCATAAGAGATCTGTATAGATGAAAGAATGCGAGGACATATGAAAAATATCTTAACCATTATACATATAACGAATCATCCAGTTTTCATGTACAAATTGCCGACCTTTCACAGTGAATGCTTTAATACCGTAACGCAAACTAGACGTACCTCCATTCCGTTTTCTGTGCGGACAGTGTTTGTGTCTGGGTTTATCTCCTGAACTTTAGATTTAACCCACTTAACTCCAGACGGCACAACACTGGATGTAGGACGACCAGATGACCCCATACTTTTTGCCCCAGCACCAACCAGTGTCCATATTGGCTGATAGTAGTGCATCTGCAAAACAGGTAAGCAGCAGCATTGCCATGATAACAATGACTGATGAGATGGATTCATCTCACCTATCCTTAAGCTTGAACTGTCCTACCACTCAAAAAAGAAAGAAAGAAAAAAGATCACTAGTCTTGAAGGGTGATGTAATACACCAGTTTAGCTTGTCTATGTCCAGTACATACTTTTTAAAAAAGGGCAATTTATAGGATGGGCATTGAGGTGAGAGTAGGGGGTGTGCCTCTATAATTGGGGGCATCGAGCTGTGCCTCTGAACTTGACAGTTTGCAGTCTCTTGAATTTCTGTTCACCGAATTACCCCAAAATCTGAGATAGTATAACCTATTAGCAATCGATGTAGGCCAGGCAGTGCAGCAAGGGGTGAAAATTTCAACCAAAAGAGGATGGCATGGCTACATTTTTTTCATTGCTTGGTAAAAAGTTACCTTGGTCACTGTTGAAATCATGTCCAGTACTGATAAGTTTCACTTTGGTAAATAGGTATGTAGACATGGCGACGGCTCAAAAATGTAATCAGTTACACTTTGATGCAGAATTTGCATTATTACCAGTGAAAAGAGAGTGCTTTAACAATGCAGACATGAAAAAGTGATAGCACAGATAAGCTGAGAAGCTTGCCTCGCTGGGCTCCACAACAGCCACGTTCTCTTTCCCCATCTTTTTCTTCATTCTTGCGCTCATTGCTATTCCGCCACTTCCTCCCCCAAGCACAAGCATTTTGTAGTGTTCCCTGGCAGACACACATCTACTTGTATGGAGGTGAGAAACGCAAATGGCTACGGCGCTGCACTGCTTCCAACGATGAAAAGTAGCCATTCTGTTTGAAAAACCTGTGAACAAATCCTTGTATCAATAATTAGTTATCAATGGTGACCCTAGAAAAAAACAAAACATGGACAGGGTGAGAAAATATATCCGTCTTAATAGGCTAAATACCATACAGAGGAAACTTGTCTTCAGATAGTCTGGATGCACACTCAATAACCCAGGTAAGAAAATCAAAGAAAGTTGAATCAGTTCATTGAAACTCCACCCCACTGAAACTCTAGTTATCTGCATATGAAACTGGTCGTTGGTTTCAGTCGTGATGCAACTGTATAGTTTGTAAGGGTGGGGATACCTGCAGTCAGTTTAGACTGAAGAGGTCATGATGAAACGCATCTGTCAAAAACGTTGTATCTAGATGAAGTGATTCACCTTTCTTTGATTGTCTTCAGATTACAATTTGAATACCATACAGAGTATATTGAATACACCCTACCAAATAGATATGTATGACTACAGCGTCAAAGAGGCCCAAAAGCATGTGCTTCCTGCAGCAGCATGAAAAGTAGTGTGACATAAACAACAATGTCTCAATGAAGGCTCAAAGGCCATCAATGAGTCATTGATTTTGGTCAGGCACTTTAAAGGACAGGGAAGACCACAGCACATCATCAGTTCAGCAAGAGACCATCGTGGGCATTAAGCTGCCAACCTTCAAGGACCTCCAAGACTCCAGGTCCAGGAGGCACATGGTCAACAGTGAAGCCAAAAGTCAAAATTTCCTCTTCTGGAGCGAGTTACTAGGCAATGACCCTCTTCAATAACTGATCACGGATCACAATAGTAGACCCCCCCCCCCATGTTTGTCACATACAACAGCCCCACTGCATCACAACAATGTGAAATATCCTTCACAACTGGTATTAACCACCTGTATGGCCATTTAGTTATTAATGATATCTGTATACTTTTAATCAAGTAGTCAAATTTAAACTGTACTGAACACAACTTGCTTTGAACAATATTCCAAATATGTCAATATGTTTAGCTTGCTACTAGTATTATACTGACTTGTCAACAGTGGAAAACCTAATATTTACAATAGTTGGAAACCTAATATTTACAAAGTTCGCTACAGCCAATTTATTATAGCCTGCTTTAACGACCATGTTATTACGTGGTGCCTTGTGTGCCTCATAACAGCAAGCCACCGAGTCAAATTCCTTGTTTACAAACTTAATAACTAATAAAACAGCTTTTAATTGTTTCCTTCTTTTTAAAAATTACTGTAACTAAACGGAGTTTTTAATGTAGCCTGACACTGCTTTCGTAATATTTTTTTTTAGCTTGCATTTTCACTGCTACTTTTAATCACTCATAATATACACACTTTGTCATAAACAGCCCTTCTTTCTTTTTTTTATCTGTAGCGAACATAACTTTTATTTCTTACGCACCGGAAAGACACCCACAAATTCCGGTATACACAGTAACTTCCACAAGGCTTGCAACACCCACGCTGATATGAACTTGAAAAAGCCATTACAAGCGTAACCGAGTCAGCGAGCAAGTTTTACTCGATTCACCCAATACGGTCCGGCGGACCTCCGTCTACTTAGACTTGGTGAGTACAAGTTACCGCAAGTGACGCCACCACTGGTCAGGTCCACTCGGCTGACATTGGATCGGTTTCACATCGAGTGCGCAACAAGTACGCTGTCCCATGCTGGGCCTTTATAGAGTAAAAGACTTCTGAAAATAAAAACAAAACAAAAACCCGCACTACTCACCTTAACACCGTCACTGTGAACAATTTCCTTTTCGTAAAATCCCAAATGACATGTGGTACGCCCGAAACGCCGTATTAATATACACCACACGCTCCGAGTACAGAAGCCGCCACAACGCGCGCTGCGCATCGCCACCGTCACGTTTCAAGGCCGTCCAAAGAGCGCTGAGCACAGGACGCAGGCGGGGGCTTCAAACGACACGGAGAGCGAACCGAACCGTACGTGCGGGCGTAGAGCCGATTAAACCAAACTCATGATCGCACGGAGCCAAACATGAATCAGTAATCGGACTGCCATATTTTTGCGCATCTGCCCTTTTCAACAACCCCGGTGTCTCCACCACATTGTAGATATGTTTCCAATGTTACGTAAACCTTCCTCCCAGTGTCTCGGTGTGATTTCTGTGTTTTAGTGTTAAACTTCACTCGCAGATCGACTAAATCAGATGTTGCTTTCTTTTTTCATGTCTGTTTATCCATCCATCCATCCATCCATCCTTATCCTGCTCTGGTCGCGGGGATGCTGGAGCCTATTTCCACCAGTCATTCGGCGGCAGGTGGGGAGACACCCTGGCAGGCCGACAGGCCATCACAAGGCCGAGACACACACACACACACACACACACACACACACACTCATTCCTAGGGACAATTTTAATCGGCCAATTCACCTGATTTACATGTCTTTGGACTGTGGGAGGAAACCGGAGCCCCCGGAGGAAACCCACGCAGACACGGGGAGAACATGCAAACTCCACAGAGGACGACCCGGGATGACCCACCGAGGTTGGACTACCCCGGGGCTCGAACCCAGGACTTTGTTTGGATTTTTGTAAAGACAGGTAGTGTATATGTAGGGCGGTTGTCTAGAGTTGGCCGCTAGGTGGTGCTCTTGCCTTGATTTGGGTCCTTCTAGCAATACATATTACAGTCCTGTGCAGGACACCGTACTTTGAGACGTATTGCATTATCTTTCAAAGTTCCGTACCTGTGATAACCGTGTGGACGGAAATAAAAGTCTCTACCGCAGCAAGAGACCCCGGCTCAGTTTCTCCGCCACCAGACACACCCACCCTTAACACAACGCAGAGATACTAACCTTAACCAGGGCGTGCAGGCGAGATCCCTGTAGACTAGGAGGGCCGACAGAGAAAGAATTCTCGGTTACATACACATTACAGCTTGGAGACAGTGGCATTGACGAAAAGACAGGAGGTGGAGCTGGCAGAGTTGAAGATGTTACGATTTTCGTTGGGAGTGATGAAGAAGGACAGGATTAGGAACGAGTATATTAGAGGGACGGCTCAGGTTGGACGGTTTTGAGACAAAACAAGAGTGGCAAGATTGAGATGGTTTTGACATGTGTGAAGGAGAGATGCTGGGTATATTGGGAGAAGGATGCTGAATATGGAGCTCCCAGGCAAGAGAAAGGCTCTGAGCCCTTTCTTGTTTGCAATGGCGATAGACAGGTTGACAGAAGAGATCAGGCAGGACTATAATGTTCACGGATGACATTGTGATCTGTAGCGAGAGTAGTATGCAGGTTGAGGAGAGCCTGGAGAAGTGGAGGTATGCACTGGAGAGAAGAATTGAAATCAGTAGGAGCAAGACGGAATACATGTGTGTGAATGAAAGGGAGGACAACAGAATGGTGAGGATGCAAGAATAGAGGTGACGAAGGCGTATAAGTTTAAATACTTGGGGTCAACAGTTCAAAGTAACGGGGAGTGTGGAAGAGAGATGAAGAAGAGAGTACAGGCAGGGTGGAGTGGGTGGAGAAGAGTGTCAGGAGTGATTTGCGACAGAAAGGTACCAGCCAGAGTTAAAGGGAAGGATTACAAGATGCTTGTGAGACCGGCTATGTTATGTGGTTTGGAGACAGTGGCACTGACGAAGACAGGGGGCGGAGCTGGAGGTGGCAGAGTTGAAGATAAGATTTTCACTGGGGGTGATGAAGGAGGACAAGAACGAGTATATTAGAGGGCCAGCTTAGGTTGGATGGTTTGGAGATAAACAAGAGAGGCAAGATTGAGATGGAGGAGGAGACATGCTGGGTTTATTGGGAGCTCTTCCAGCTCTGGTTGCAGAGTCAGGCAATGTTCCCGAAATGACAGGATTGTCTCGAGCATCCTGTTGAACAGGGGGAGGGGAAGAGGCGAACTGCATTGTGTAGCCTCTACTGATTAGCCCTCTCATCCAACAAATTGTACATATGCGATGCCAATCAGAGAAGTTCTCTGAGAGCAGGCCTGCATGAATCTGTTGTGCTGCGGCTGCCATGTGAGTGAGCCAAGCCAGAGCCAAAGCCACTGTTGCATGGACTGGAGAGCTCTCCTGTGCAATCCATGGGGGGCTTGTATCGAAAGCGCTGGTTGGAACAATCCAGAAGCTGCATCACGCACTGTGCAGTAGCTAATATGTTAAGCAGGTTTCATATCTGGTGATCAGGTGGACACTGACAAAGACTGACTGGTGTCATTGAAGAAGTTCTTGGAGGCCACCAACAAGAAGGCATTCACAGAGACCGATAGCTAGGGGTGAAAGCCCAGGTTTCAAAGAAACGTCTGGTAAATGCACACAGAAAAGGAAAAATAAACACGCTTGTGTGGTCCACTTATTTATTCACTGCTCCTGGATCCCGTTCCAGACCACGTATGTTTACATATTGTAGGAAGCAGTTTAAAAAAAACCCCAAAACAAAACATTTTTTTAGGGTAGTCTGTCATGGTGTTAGACATGTCTACCTCTCCATGTTTAGTTGCAAGAAGTCAAGTTAGTTATGCCCCAGCAGTGTCTGAACTAGTCACTTCTGGATACCTGGTGTGATGGATCAGAAGCATCACTTGGTAGACGTGTGTGTGTGTGTGTTTTTATGTGATGTGTCTGACTGATGGACGCAAATCTTTCCTTGCTTTGTCTACAGTTTTTACCTTTTATTTTGAATGTTTGGCACCATGTGAAGTGGCACTTAGCCAGAGTTGTGAGCTAAACGAAGCCAACAGAATCATGTTGTTCTCCACCCATGATGCGTTGATCAGCTGCCACATTTAGTTTAGCAAGGCACCATAATCTGCAGCCCACGTGATTGCCACCTCTTGGCTGGGGTGCACGAACTGAGCTCCAGGCCCCCACACAGCCAAGAGAGAGGGTTGGCACTGGGGATTCCTCCCCGGACCCACTGGAACGCTGGACTGCCAGGGAACGGGATGGCTGGCACGGCCGCTTTCCACGGGAGACAGTGCTGTAAAGCTTCGTCTTCCTTTTTCTTTGCCTCGCATCTCCTTTACATGGAAGCGAGAGCAGAGCCAAATATTCCATCAGGAACAACTGGGATGTCCAAGATGTCCCCCTTCTCTTTATCCGACAAGTTTGTCAGATTGAGCTCTCTTGCCCTCTCCTGCAGCACCAACATCGACATACACTTCCCCGCGGCCTGGACAGCGCATCGTTGGACACGTAGACAGATATCAGCAATCGTGGTAATCTCATCCTACACAGAAGCGTCGGGTACCTCGGTCATGTCGTCGAAAAGCTCCACTTGATGTAAACTGCAGACAGTGTCCGTTAAGTTTTTAGTTTTGTTTTCTGCATTATAATTTTGGTTCCTACTTCTCACCTGTATATTGTAGTACGGAGGGCGGAACTAATCTCCGCGGCTCTATTGCTACCGGCAAGTAAGAATGTAGCACCTCGACATCAAGCGCCAAAAATAATAGCACTAACAGCGACATATCACAAGAAAATAGCAGCACACAAGACAAAGCTAATTAAGAGAAAGACAAGTTAAGATAACAAGAATATGTAATTGTATACTTACCTGTAAGACCGGAGGAAAGAAGATACTCTAGACGGAGACCAGACGAAGTGAAGAATTTAGCCCCTCTCAGTACTAAGCAGCTGACGAGTCTCACTGTAGCTCCACTCAGTAATCACAACTAAGCAAGTCTTGGATAGGAACGGGGTTTATTCTTCGGGAACAGGCCAACCCCGTTGCTATCCAAGACTTGCTTCGTTGTGATTACTGAGTGGAGCTACACTTGGTAAGCAGACAACATGGAGGTGACGTTGAGCGCTCTCGCCGTTGGGGCTGCCGCCTTGTAATTTCGCTCAGTCATGGCGGACTGGAAGTGGTCTGGATGATGTAACCGACAACCGTGGGTAGAGGTGGGCTGCCACCAGCGGCTCCATGGGCGGTATGCGGGCCATGTCATGCTTATCCATCCCTTCAAAATCCAGGGAAGACGCCCTTTGAATGGGGGTCTTGCTGGAGTATGGATTTTCTTTTCATGAGACGGTGGCTTCTTCCAGGAGCTCGGGGAACACTGGGAGAAGCTGTCTCGCGGTCCGCCTGGCCTGGGGCAATTTCTCCCCCCCCCCCCCGTAGCGGGAGCGTGGAGCCTCCGCAACGACAGTGGGCCGTGGGATTTCCAGTCTCTCCGTGGCACGTTTACACATTTCGGCACTAGGCGGAGGCTGTTTGCCCTCTGATTCTCCGTTCTCCTCAACCACACCGAGCTGGGGCTCCTCGGGCGGTGGGACCGGTGAGAATAGGGTCATTATCCGAGAGGCTAGCCTGGCGGGCTAGTCTTCAGTGGAAACTCTTAGCCGTGAAGCGAATGCAGTGAGCGCATGAGCCGGGGTTGTTGACAGCGGCTCAGGCGTGTTCCAGCCCGAGGCACGGCAGACCTGGTGTGTGTCTCTGCTCGAAATTTTGTTACCGCAAGTGCACAGGTGGACGGAATCACCTTGCTCCAAGGCGGGAAGCAGTTCGCAGCTGTATCCATTTAGCTGGTCTGGAGGCGATATTATGAACCCTACATAGCCCTCGCCAAAATCCCGTACCCTGTCCCAAATCTCGCGAACGGACGCCGGATTTCCGCTGCGTTGCTAAGGAAACAATCAACTATCAACTCGGTGCGAAGCAAAGCTAACGTTAGCTACCTTCAATTTTGTAATTTTGTATTTTTCGCAATTTTGGACAGCTGGCTGCTTTTGTAATTTTGGACTGCTGGCTGTCAACAACAGAACGGAGGTAAGTAACGTTAGTTTGATTTAAGTGTTTGCCCTGAAAACGAAATTAAGCAGGAAGTCTAGATTATTTTTGGTTTTGATTAAAAATAATCAAAATATTAAGTTACATAACTTATGAATCGTCTAAAAAGTGAACCATGGGGTTGAAATTATGATTGTGAGGGAAAGAATAGCCTTAAGTTGACTAACCTAACAATTTTAGGTTACAAGGTCTGCCTCTGCTCCTTGGATACGTTATTGGTATTATATTAATGTTGATTGTGGATAACTTAGACAGGTTAAATTGTGGGTGTACAGCGTTTCCTTGATGAGCGCTAACCCCATAACAACATATTTTCGCGTTGCTACGGTGGCGCACACGTGACAAAGCCAGAAACGGGATTTTGGCGAGGCCTATGTAGGGTTCATAATATCGCGGTCTGGAGTGATACTCTCGTTAGCTAGCTCCAGGTGCGGGCAAGCAGCGAGGGGACCGCAGGTTCCCGGTATCGTTAGCTTGCTTGGAGTATCAAAGTAACGTGCTAGCTAGCTTGCAGAAGCTGAAATACTCCGCTGTTTGGCGACAGGCCAGAGTAAAAAGCTACCTATGGTGAAAGCAGTCGTACCGGTATCTCAGCGGCTAATGTCCTACATGTTTTTGGACTGTGGGAGGAAACTGGAGCACCTGGAGGAAACCCATACAGGCACTTGGAGAACACGCAAATGCCACAGAGGAAAACCCCCAAGGTTGGACTACCCCGGGACTTGAACCCAGGACCTTTTTGCTGTGGGGCAGCTGCACTAACCACTGTGCCACCGTGCCGCCGCCCATGTTAACCCCCCCCCCAAATTAAAAAAAATGTTGTCGGGATCTGGTAACGTAGAAAAGAATTTGGAAATAAATTGTCATCTCAGTTAGATGCATATACACAAGCAATGACTACAGGAGTATTTTGGATGAGACCTGATACAATAACATAGCGGTCATTGGGGTCAGCAGTAGAGCTGAGTAGTTCAAAAGCAATGTTCTTCCGAATTAAAATGGCAGCACCTCTGGCTCTATCAGTGGCATAAATGCTCAACCCATCCCCTTTTGAGCCTTGGAACCTCGGAGGTGCACAGGTGTGTCTCTTGAAGAAAAGCTATGTCGGCCTTCAAATGTTGTAAGTGGGACATTATTCTGTTTAACTTAGTAAACTTGTTTGAACCTTTGACATTCCAGGAGACAAAATGGATACTACTCTGAGTAATGTTTAAATAAGCCATTTTGGATGTGGAAGAAATAATGTTCAGTATATTGTCGTTGCAACCAAAGCCTTAAAGTAGCTACACACACGTGAGAAAGAAGCGGAACAAGTAAATAACAAAAATAAAAAATACTGTCCCCAGTCCCGTCGACTTCTCCTTCGTCCGGTAATAGTGCAGCCGCACCAGCATGGCTCTCGGAGGTTTGCCGGGGGGCGATTTGGCTGCGAGGGTGCTTTGTGCTCTGTCGATAACCGGCGTGTTGGCCAAGGTTTCCTCGCCCGGGATTGCCTTCAGGAAGGGGCCCATGAAGACAGTCGGGTTAGTGCCCTCTTCGCCCTCAGGTAAGCCAACCACACGTACGTTCTGTCGACGGAAGCGATTTTCTTGGTCGTCCACTGCGGCTTTGAGCTTGATATTGTCCGCAGCCAGGGTGGCACAACGCGTCTCCAGCTCCGCCAGCCTGTCCGTAACTTCATTTTGGGAGGTTTCCAGGGCAGCGATTTTATTTGCGTGTTCAGTAACTGATGTCTGTTGTGAGGTCATTATGGAACGAAGTTATTTAACTATTTCTTCGTGCATAGTTGGAGCTGTTGCACGACATTCCGCTACAATCTCTACCTGTAGCATTTCCACCCCTGTGCGGATGGTAGTGATCATTTCGTTCCCAGTGTTCAGCTCCGCCATTTTACCTGTTATTTGGCTAGTTAGCAGGAGCTGTCGGTCAGCTTTGTTAACTTGCTGTTTCCCGCGCGGTTTTTATTTCTTCCGGACATCAAGAGTTAGTTAGTAGTGGTTTACAGCAACAAAGTGCACTGTTTCGAGAATTCAATCGCAATATTTGTAGGAAATATAAAAAAGAGAAGCTTCGGAACACGTCCTCTCACTCGGTCATATCAAAACCGGAAGCCGGAAGGATTGTACGCTATTCATAGATACCATGTGACTATTGTATTTAGAAATCAGGTGAGGACACAGCGCTGTCGCTCGACACAACCTCTCCGTGGCATTCTTTATTTAGACTGACCCAGCATCAAAGGCAGACCCGATCAAACAACCCAGAGCCCGCAGGCATCACCAATCGATCCCAGCACAATAGAACAGCACCAAATCAAATGCAGCACTGTCGATGTGTGCAGACATAACATCCCCCCCCCCCCCGGCAGGATTTCAAACATGAAAGGTTGACACAAAGTCCTCTAGGTGGCCAGGGCGTAAACGTGTGCGAACAGGTCGCGGGGCGGCCTGAGGCTGGGCAGGCTGAGGTGGGGAGGGAGAAGGCAGGGGAAGCTGAGGCCCAGGAATGTCTGGGGCCCGTGTAGGAGCTGCATGAAGCCCCGGGGCGTCTCGCCATGCTAAGGGAATGGGTAAGGTTGTGTCACCAGTTGTGTGTGGCGGAGCTGACACCTTCCATAGACGACTGGAGTGACACCGAGTGCCATCGCTGAGGAGGTAAGTGGCTGGGCCCAGCTGACGGGTGACTTGGAGAGGAGAGGACCAGTATGAAGCCATTTTATTGTCCCTGTGGGGTCTGCGGACCCTGACCCAGTCTGACACATTGATGTCTGGCACCCTGGTTCGTTTTGACTGGTCAAACCGTTGCTTCATCCGCGTCTGCTGACGAGTGACTGAGGCTCTGACCCCAGAGGGAGGTGCCTGAGGTGTGGAGGGGCGGAGCCTGTCAAGGGGCATGCACAGTTCCCGGCCTAGCATGAGAGAGGCTGGGGAGACGCCTGTGGTCGAGTGCTGTGTGGCCCGATAGTGCAGCAGAGTGTGACGGATGGCCTGCGTGAAAGAGCACCCTTGGGCCATGTGTGCTCTGAGGCCGTTCTTCAGTGACTGGCGAAAACGTTCAACGCCGCCATTGGCCTGGGGGTGGTAGTACGCAGTGCGTATATGACGGATGCCCTTGCTTTCGAGATAAGCAATGAACTCAGCAGAGACCAGCTGAGGGCCGTTGTCAGTGGTGATGGTCTTTGAGAGGCCCCAGCAAGAGAAAAGAGAGTCCAGGAAGTCGATGATGATCTGTGAGGTCACAGTGCCGGAAGTGGTGAGTTCAGGCCATTTTGAGTGTAGATCGTAGGCGACCACCATGAAGCGTTGGTGGTGGAGAACTCCATGGATCTCACCACAAATGTCCAACTGCAGGTGTTCCCAGGGCTGAGAGGGCCAGGCGAGAGGTTGCAGGGGTGGGGGAGCCTGGTGGCCAGTCTTGCCACTCACAAGGTAGGCAGAACAGTCCTTCACCAGAGCCTCAATATCTCTGTCTATCCCCGGCCACCACACCAGGTCTCGGCAGCGCTGTTTCAGTTTCACAATGCCCAGGTGGCCTTCATGCGCCGTATTCAAAACACGTGCACGGAAAGCAGCTGGGACCACGGTGCAAAACCCACGTGCCACGCAGGTGTCGTTCCAGCAGGAGAGCTCCTGTCTGACTCGGGCGAACGCAGCCAGCTCCTCTGGGACCTTGTGAGGCCAGCCGTTCTGGATGTAGGTGCGGAGCTGGGAGAGGACAGGGTCCTGTTCGGAGGCTGCCCTCAGCTCCTGCAGAGAGACAGTGGCCTGGAGGGGTGTGTGTAGCATTTGGACAATGTCCTTTTCCACACAGTCAGTGTCCGTCTGTGGAGCTGGGGTGGAGACAGAGCGAGAGAGCAGGTCGGCGACAACATTGTCTTTGCCTGGGGTGAACTGCAGGCTGAAGTTGTACTGGTGGAGGTGGTCAGACCAGCGGTGCAGCCTCAGGGGTTTGTGGCCTGTCCCAGATGTGGACAGCAGCGCTGTCAGGGCCTGGTGATCTGTCCTGAGGGTGAAGGAGTGGCCATAGAGGTAGAGGTGCCACCTTTCACAAGCCCAGATACAGGCTAACGCCTCACACTCACCCACGGAGTACCACTGCTCAGTCAGGTTGAGGGCACGGGAGGCGAAGGCAATGGGCTTCTCCACACCGTTCTGGGTTTGAGACAGCACAGCCCCTATCGCTGTGGCTGATGCGTCACAGGTCACAAAGGTGGAGCTGGAGATGTCAAAGTGAGCCAACACTGGTGGTGAAGTCAGTTGAGTCTTGAGATCACGCACAGCGTCACTGCATGCCTTTGACCACACCCATGGCTCGTCCTTACGCAGCAGCTGGCGCAGGGGGGCTGTGGTCGCAGAGTACTGGGGAAGAAACCTCAGGTAGTAACTTGTCATACCCAGGAAAGAGGCGACCTGGGCAGCCGAGCTGGGCTCAGGGATGGCCTGTATGGCGTCCACGTTGGATTGTAGTGGAGTTACACCGCTCACTGACAGCTGGAACCCCACGAACTCGATGGCTGGCACAGAGAGGGCACATTTCTCAGCATTGAGAGTTAGCTTGTGCTTGGACAGGGCTGCGAAGACCATGTTGAGGCGCTTGTCGTGGATTTCACTGGTGGGCCCGTGTACCACTATATCGTCCAGATAAATGGCCACACCCAGTATGCCAGCCAGCACGGAGACCATGATTTTCTGGAAGCAGCTAGGGGCGGAGCTGAGACCGAAAGGCATCCTGGTGTAGCGAAACACTCCTGCATGCGTCACAAAGGCTGTGAGGTTTCGGCTGCTGGGGTGGAGGGGCACCTGTAAGTACCCCTGTCTGAGGTCGAGCTTGGAGAACACCTCAGAGCCATAGAACTGAGCAGTGAGTTCTTCTGAGGTGGGCAGTGGATACCTATCAGGGACCACTGCCTTATTTACTGCACATAGATTGACGCAGACACGCAGGCCCCCCGACTTCTTCTTAGCCACCACGAGGTTTGAGACCCAAGGTGACGCGTCCACCGGTTCAATGATGCCAGCTTCCAGCAGTTGTTGCAGCTCGGCGGAGACCCCATCACGGAGAGCCAACGGGATGCGGCGCAGTGGTTGGATGACAGATTTCACAGCAGGGTTGAGGAGAGGTTGATGGGCGAAGGCGGAGAGGCAGCCCAGCCCCATAAACAGCGATGGCCACTTCTGCTGCCAAGGTGTGGCAACAGTCAGGATTGCTGCCCCCCTTGTGTCTAAGAGGGAGAACCCCAGAGCGGAGAACAGGTCCAGGCCCATCAGGTTGGCCCCACGGCGTGCCACATGAAAAACTGCATTGGGCACCAGCTTGGTTCCATAGCGGACAGTCACTTGGAGAGAGCCAACCAGATCGATTTTGGAGTCACCATACCCACAGAGGACAGCTGAGGGTGCGGACAGTGGCAGTGAACCGAAAAATTGACTGTAGGTATCAACATTCAGGAGAGACACACCTGCACCGGTGTCCAACAGCAGGGGGATGCACACATCATTAATGTTGACTGTGCATGATTTGAATGATACTGGCCCAGAGCTCACCTTGTGAATGACGGCAGTTGAAGACTGGGGGGTGGGGCCCTCTGACCCAGCCGGGGAAGATCGACAGACGTTGGCAAAGTGATTGTGCTTACCGCAGCTACGGCATGTCTGGCCACGGGCAGGGCAGTTCTGAGCCCTTGAAACATGAGACCGAGACCCACAGTTACCACAGGACTGTAGAGGGCGGGGCCGAGAACGCCGTCGTTGCAGTTGCAAGACGTCCCCAGTGGAGTCGGCGCCCGCCTCGCTCTGGCTGGGTTGCATCCCGAGGGGCAGCCGTGAGTAGAGGGAGGAGTCGTTGGCAGCTTGACTGGAGGTGGCCACTTGCTGTGTATTTAGCACAGCAGCACACTCAGCTGCTCCCTCAACCTGTAGTGCGATGGTAATTGCTCTGGACAGCAGCAGATCGTCTTTTTCCAGCAGGAGAGTCTCACGCACCTTTGCGTTGTTGGTGTGTTCGATTAGCTGGTCGCGAACCATCTCGTCCTGAAGCGCGCCAAACTTGCATGAGCTAGCTAGCCCTCGCAAATTAGCTACGTACTGCCTCACAGACTCACCAGGCAGTTGGTGTTGCTGACGGAATATAAATCGCCGAAGGAGGGCACTCTGTGGAGCAGCGAAATGGGTGCTCATAAGTCACACAGCTTCGTCAAAGTTTGTGACGTTCCCCAGAGTCCCGAGCACACGATGACCCTCTGCTCCCAAGCAGTGTAGCAACAGAGCCGTCTTCCTAGCCTGGCTCACGTCGTCGAGCCCTGAGGCGATGATGTAAATTTCAAAACTATGTAGCCAGCGAGTCCATGGTACCGGAGGCTCGCCAGGTAATGCCAGGAAGGGGGCAGGTGGTGGGAGAGAGATATCAGCCATCCTTGTCGCCAATATTGTATTTAGAAATCACGTCAGGACACAGCGCTGTCGCTCGACACAACCTCTCCGTGGCATTCTTTATTTCGACTGACACAGCATCAAAGGCAGACCCAATCAAACAACCCAGAGCCCGCAGGCATCACCAATCGATCCCAGCACAATAGAACAGCACCAAATCAAATGCAGCACTGTCGATGTGTGCAGACATAACAGTGACGTCACTGTGTTTTAGCGCAGGCCGGGTCACAGCTGCACAAACACTACTGCCAAAGTAGACTAGTTGCGATTCTAGAGTCTCTAGACACAAAAAAGTTCATACTATGTGATATGCCCAGGATATGTTGTGCTATTGGCTGTAACAGCAGTCGTCAGAGAAACCCCGGGCTACAATTTTATTCAACCCCAAAGGAGCTAGATCGGCGGAATAAATGGCTGGCTTCAATCAGAAGGGACCACTGGCAGCCAACTTCTAACTCGATTGTGCAGTCAACACTTTGTCACCGGCAAGTTACGTTTGCCTTTAACTTAGCTATTACACTATTCACTTGCCCAGCTATTTTTTTTAAAGGAAAGTGTTATTAAACCCAATAGTTCTACCCTTACTTACCTATGCACTTAGTTAAATATACAGTAAGGTAGAGAGGAACACTAGAGCAACCTGGGCAGTTGAATCCTTTTTATTAAGGTGCAAGTGAAAGACTTGCACCTTAATAAAAAGGCTTTAACTGCCAGGGTTGCTCCAGTGTTCCTCTCTACCTTGATGCTTGTCCTCACTGAGAAGCACTGGACTGCCGATCAGCAGATGCACGCTGAGATCACCCTTCTTGTTTAATATACTACATTACAGTACTTACCTGCAGTGTAAAGGCGAATAAGAGAGAAAAATGTCTGAGAGAAAAAGGTGAAAGGGAAATTACCTGGCTCAGGTTGGTCAATATCTTGATGGTATGTACACATGTAATATTCTACCATTCTTGCCTCTCTGTCTGCTTAGGAAGAAAAAATGACAACCCCATGAGCCCTGATTATGTACCCAGCCTGTTTGCACACACTTCAGCTGGACAGCGGCAGAAAAAACATCTATGCCAACGGTAGGTTTGAGCATACCCAGTAGATGAAATGGGAAAGGACTGAGACTTTGGCCCCTAGCAGTGACACTGTTCATGAGACTGTGGCCCCTTCCAGTACTAGCGATGACACTGACAACACCATGGGAGTACAGGCAGACTGTGTGCACAATTACTCTCAAGCCACTCATAGCCCAGGCATCATGGAACCATGCTCAAATGCAGCCTGCAAAGCCACAGTAAAGCTACAAAGCATTAACAAATGAGTGTGCTCAACTTAGAGCAGAGGTTCATCATCTAAAGAACAAAGTTGATTTGCTTTCTTTTAACGAAGAGGCATTTAAAGGAAATGATGAAATGGTACTGGAACTCACTGGCCTTCCAAGCTATGCTTAATTAATGGTTGTCTTTACCTTTCTGTCAGGATTTCTGAAAGCTAGTCCAAGACAGACTCCCTTTCATAGCTTTCTGTTAACACTGATGAGAATGAGGCTCAATTTACCTCTATATTTTTTTGTCTAATTATTTCGTATGTCTAAGACAAGTGTTGCCAGAATATTTAATAGCACATTAGATATCATGTATATTAGACTGTCACCACTTATATTTTGGCCATCAAAAGAACAAATTCAGGTCATTGACTGTTTTGAAATATTTATAGAGAAGCCAAAGAACTTGAAGAGCTCATGCACAGACATACTCTCAGTATAAGCATCACAACACTGTAGAATACCTGATATCAATAACACCACAGGTTATTATATCCTTTGTGTCAAATGGCTGGGGTGGACGCATAATCGACAAGCATATCACAGAAAACTGTGGATATCTTGAGAAATTGTCACCAGGAGATGTCATTCTTGCAAATAGAGGCTTCAATGTCAAAGATACGGTTGGCCTGTATTGTGCACAGTTGAAAATACCAGCATTCACCAAAGGCAAGCAGCAACTGCATCCACTGGAACTAGAAGCAACAAGGGGACTGGCTGCCATCAGGATCCATGTGAAAAGAGTCATTGGCCTGGTCAGGAACAAGTACACCATCCTTCAGACCACCATCCCACTGTCTCTCTGCCAAGCGGCCACTCAAGGACAACCTACCTCCCTTGACAAGATGGTAAGAGTTTGCTGTGCTCTTTGTAATATTTCCCCATCTGTGGTCTCCACAGAATAGAAAGGCAGTAGTTTCATGTAAAATGTAAAACTGATACATCAAGGTAATAAATGTGACCTTTACTGTAACCTGTGGACTTATTGTATTTAGCTTTAAATAAACAAACAGTAATAGAGTTTACTTTTAATACAAAAGCAACCTTAATGTCTCCAGTAGTGCATCATTCATTTCATAATGTCTCCTACCATTTAAAAGAGTAACTATGTAGGGGTTAGAAATCAGTTTTCTGCCATCTAGCATATATGCTATGTTTTATATATATATATATAATTACTTTCTGCATAAGCTACGGTATTTGCATGTGTTCAGTGATGTCAGATAAATGCATACAGACCATAAAGACAAAAGAAAAAACAGCAACAGTAGATAAGGGGCCTCATAACATTTATTCCAACTACAGTGTCCAACTTAAAAGGCACAGCAGCCAGAGTCACTCGGACACAAATATGGCGGCGGGCATTTCGGAAGTGACGTATTTGGTAACCATGAATACAATATCTACAGAGACTGGAAAGTCCATCAGTAGAAGGCAGGGAATATGTTGGATAGTGATGTCACTATTGGCTAGCCAGATGTTCGACGAAGATACTTGGTTCAGTCAGTGATGCATATTGTTTAAATTCAAATAATTGAAGTTAGTTTATAATTTTTGGGATTCTGGGGAAGTGTTTGTGTGCGTGCACTAATGTGAATGTGAATGCATTTTGATTTTGTAAATCATACTACATGACGTTGAAAATGGTTTCAAACCTCTTAATTCTATCTGTTGCCGTAAATGAAATCGCTGTTGATCCTAAGAATTTAAATTCCCTTCTCTCCCTCATTGGAGATGGACAGACCAAAGCAAGAGAAGACAGATGTCTGTTGATGAATGTATATGTGATCATTAAAAATGGATACAATGGATAAGAAAATGGATGAGACGACGAGTTTAAACTTCTGAGCTTTATCTGACTGGTTATTTCATCACTTCTTTACCGTTTATTTTTCTATGTTCTTTTTTTGAAAAAAAAAAGTGTTTACAACACTTGCGAGGTTGCCACTTTTGGAGCGCTTTATCTGTCCACAGCCACACCTATTGTGTAACAGATCGATACTGTTATACGTAGTTTGAATGCAGACATTAAAGAAAGACGAAGAAAGACACTTTATTTTGTCATTGTATTCTTACAACGAATTGTATTTTTACAATGAATTTGTTCTCTGCATTTAATCAATCCTATTGTAAGGGAGCAGTGGGCAGCTGTGGTGCCCGGGGACCAACTCCAGTTCTTTCCATTGCCTTGCTGAGGGGCACAGACAGGAGTATTAACCCTAACATGTATGTCTTTTTGATTACATTACATTACAGTCATTTAGCCAACACTTTTATCCAAAGCGACTTACAATAAGTGCATTTAACGTAGGAAATCAGGAGAACTACTAGTCATTAGAGGTCATAAGTGCATCTAAACAAGCATCTAAGAGCAAAACCAGTGCTAAAGTAAAGTGCAAGAAAGATTTTTTTTTTAATGAGTGAATACAATAAGTGCTAAGAGCAAGTAAAAGGGTAGTAGTTCTTAAAGAGGTGAGTTTTCAACCTGCGCTGGAAGATGGGCAGCGACTCTGCTGTCCTGACATCAGTGGGGAGTTCATTCCACCACTGTGGGGCCAGTACAGAAAAGAGCCGTGACCGGGTCGATCGGCAGCAGGGGCCTCTGGGCGATGGGGCAACCAGGCATCCCGAGGCAGCAGAGCGAAGTGGCCGGGCGGGGGTGTAGGGCTGGACCATGGCCTGGAGACAGGAAGGAGCTGTTCCTTTCACTGCCCTGTAGGCTAGCACCAGAGTCTTAAACTGGATGCGAGCAGCTACTGGGAGCCAGTGTAGGGATGGAGGGATGATGGTGGAAGGAAACCAGAGCACCCAGAGGAAACCCACGCAGACACAGGGAAAACATGCAAACTCCACACAGAAAGGACCAGGTACGGCCTGGGGTTCAAACCCAGGACCTTCTTGCTGTGAGGCAACAGTGCTAACCACTGGGCCACCGTGCCCCACGTGTGAATGAGCTTACACATTCAAGGTCCCTTCCTTGCATCAAATTTAGCAGTTGACACAGAGCAATCAATTCCAACTAAGGAACATTTAGAAATATTAAAAACATGATCTGCAAAAGTTATTCCCTAAAATTAACTCATTTAAAAGGGCTGAAAATACAACTGAAAAGTCTGACATTTAAAGTTATGTGATGGAACCTAGAGACTCACTGTCGCCCATACGTGTCATTGTATCTCTCGGTGAGGTAGGCCCCTGACGTAACAGGAGGGTACTTGTTAGAGCCGTCACAACAGGTGATGAGGGCCTCGTCGTCCGGCTGCACAAAGAACGCCAGAGACTGACGTGCGCGTGATTCGCCAGCAGGAGGCAGCAAAACCCTGTGGACCTGGAGAGAGAGAGAAACAACCCGAGGAGAGGATTTGCTGTCTTGTATACATCGTTATATCCATCCATCCATCCGTTATCAGAACCGCTTATCCTGCTCTCAGGGTCGCTGGAGCCTATTTCCAGCAGTTATTGGGCGACAGGCAGGGAGACACCCTGGACAGGCCGCCAGGCCATCACAGGGCCCACCCACACACCCACACCCACACACACACACACACACACACACACACACACACACACACACACACATTCATACCTAGGGACAATTTATTTAGTATGGCAGACCTACATGTCTTTGGACTCTGGGAGGAAAATGGAGCACCCGGAGGAAACCCACACAGACATGGGGAGAACATGCAAACTCCACACAGAGAACGACCCGGGATGACCCACCAAGGTTGGACTACCCTTCTTGCTGTGAGGCGACCGTGCTAACCACTGCGCCACCGTGCCGCCCACATCAAGTTATATATTTAGCAAATTTATATATTTCATATTCAGCATGTGAAGCTGATGCTATGGTTACGCTGAGCGTTAAGTTTCAGACAAAAGTTTAGATGGTTGTGATATTTTTGGCTTTTAAGCTTGAAGAGGGGGCGGGGGGGTCTGCTTAAGTAAAGTCAGCAACTTGGCTGGTCTATATGTGTAAAAATCAGTACTTCTCAATCAGGTCCACGGATATCACATGCACTGCTGGTTTTCTATTCTGCCAGTTTGTTAGTTTGTCCCCACACTAAAGTGCAAAGTGACAAAATATACATTTCTGGTTAAAGAGTTAAACTAAGTGCAAAGATGCCAAGTTAGAATTGTATTACTGAATTGGAACGAGAACAGCATATCATTACACCTTATGTCACATGCCTGGAACAATACAAACACTTCAGGATACAACACCCAAATCAAATTAATACACATAATGGACTAAAAACCTTTCAAAGCAAAAAGTACTGCTGAAGACTTTAAGCCTTCATTGGGCCTATTTTTTTTAACTGTTTGATTACGCTTATTGTTTTGTAACTTTTGATATGTTGTAATCTCACAATCTGTGCCATCTCACCCACCCAAACTTTGTCATTCTAGTGTGGAATAACCTGCCTGCTGCCGTCAGACAATCAGAGTCTGTTGAGTCCTTTAAATGCAAACTTAAAACTCATCTTTTTGCCTTAGCCTACAATTAGTTGCCTTTAAGTTGAGTGCTTCACAGCCTGTACTGCATGACAGGTCGGTTTCTGTCTCAATGAATTTACCAAGCACTGTTCTGCCGACGAGATTATAGTGTATAGATTTTTGACCATTGCAAACTGTTCTCTCACGTCTTTTCTCTCTCTGTCCTCCTTTCTCTTTTTCTGTGTGTGAATGGTGTGATGTGAGTCTGCCTTGTGTGTACGTGCAGTCTGTCCTCCTCCCAGGTCTCCATGGTGATGGTGGTCATCACCTGGAAACTGCTTGTCATCCCCCTCATCACATTTTCTTTGTATATATCTTATGAATCCATATAATTTTTTAATCCCATTTTAATGTTATATCCTTCTCTCACTAAGATGCGTGACTAATTTTTAATTTTTTTAACATGGTGATGCTGGCCGTGTGGCTCAGGTCCTGGGCTGTTCCAGTGGTGTTTGGACACTGCTTGGCATCCTCCTCATCATACTCTTCATATATTTTATAATTCCATTATAATTCTGTTATCCTCTTTTAATGTTGTATTCTGTAAATTGTGTAAACACAACATCCACTGCATGTGCATGGGAGAGAGATCCCTCCTCTGTTACCCTCCCTGAGGTTTCTTCCTATTTTTTTCCCTGTTAAAGGGTGTTTTTAGGGAGTTAATCCTTATCCGATGTGAGGGTCTAAGCACAGGATGTGAGGGTCTAAGCACACTTGACTATACTTAAAGATCAATCAATGAAAGGTGAATCAGTTCGTCTGGACCCAACGTTTATTGAGAGAAACGTTTCATCACCTCTCCAGTCTCAACTGACCGCAGGTATCCCCACCCTTATATACTTAAAGAGTAACTGCACATTTTAGGTTTTTTTGAGTGAAACACTGAACCATATGGTTTCATTCCAAAGCAAGACATTTATCCTGTATGAACTCTCAATAATTTCTGTGCAAATATGATATCTGTATTTCCTGTAATAAATCTGCCAATATTGTGCCCCTGTTGGGTGAACTTTTCCATCAGTGTGCAGTCCCAATTGTTTACATGTCCAAGTACTTTTGTGTGCAGACACCTCACACATGCAGAAAAACTTGTGAGTTCAGCTCACCGCAGAGATGAGCTGGTCAGAAGTCCAGCGCTGCATCAGGTCAGCTATATTGATGAGGGCTGTTTCAGGTATGCCGGGAGCAGAGACAAAGTCGCCCGAGCGACTGAGGACCTGCAAGAGAACACGCATCACTGGAATTAAGAGCCAAATTTCTCTGCAAGTGACGAGTATCAAAATGACCCGGCATTCAGCTTGACAAACATGGTTTTGAAGATGAAGTATTCGTGTGTTACGCCACAAAAACTAAGAAAACATGGATTTATTTTAGTATAATATGAAAAACCCAGGGTAGCAATTAACTTGTAATTCATTTATTCTCAATCAAGTCAAAATACTTGTTCAAATTAAGGTGAACTACAAAGCGGGTCAGGATGTTCAATTCAAAAACCATAGAAACATAGCAGTCCTTTTGATGAAGGCTGATGAAGAGACCACAGCCAAAACATTTTCATTACATTTCCTGATGACAATGTTGTTTATTTTCCATGAGTTCTGGACACTTGTTTTTTTTTTTCCTCCATGGTTTGGGCATGTAAAACTTATATAACCTTGCGTGTGTTTTCTGTTCAGGTATGTGGGGGTGTTGTAAGGAAGGTGATGTGTTTGATACTGGACCTGAAGCCCCCCCTCACTGCTCTGGAACACCAGGGTGATGCTGCCGTAGTCCGAGTGTTCACCACACCGCAGCTGACCCTCCTTTACCTCCACATTGTTCACTGGGGGGTAGTACAGAGATCGCAGCGTACTAGTGTTCCCGTCACCTGTGGTGGGCACAAAACAGCTCATCAGTATTACAAAGCATTATACTTCATCCAGTGCTTTAGAGAAAATGCTTGGAGTTTTTCTATTTTAAACTCAGTGTGAAGAAAAGGATGGATGACTGTGAAAATTAAACCTACTGAGGTAATACATGAGCAGAGAGTATAAAATAGTTTAGAATAAAAAAAAACTATTTCATTAAGGTGGAGGAGTGAAGTATCCAAGAGGTCAGGAAGACACCATCCCATAACTGAAATGTGTCTACCATCTGTGAGCAAGACGGAAGCTTCAGCCCTGCCTACTCTGGATAAGGCCATTGGAACTGCTGAAATCCGATCCCAGCACCCAGTGGGAAAGATCTTCCCTCCTATGCTAACCTCAAGGTACTCTCTCAGCAAGGTATTTGACCCCAAATTGGTTCAGCAGAGCTGCACAACAGCCTATGGTGGAAGATGAGTTGTACTGGGCACTTATCTAACCACTGGACCACCAGATTACCCAATGAATCTTCCAAATTACTACACCCATACAAGCAGAAATAACTGACTGACTCCCTTGCTCCTCTAATAGCACTGCCCACCCATGAGGATCAGTACTCATGGCCCTAACTGAGACCTGTTCCTGTTACAGTAGTGTGCTCTGAAAAGATCTCTGGCCACTTTATATAGCTGAATATGTTGTGACAGCTCATGGCTAAAGTCAGCTAATGTGGTTAGATATTAATAATGTGATTCCAGTCATCCCTGGGGAGAATCATCTACTAATATCCCCTCTCACTCCCCACAGAGAGATCAGAATACAGGCTCAACTACAAGACAGTACACCTGGACCGTTTGAGGAATCGGTGTCCTTCTCAATGACAGTTTAGCATGGTGAACCTGCTGATACAGAGCTTGAACCGAGGTTGGCTATTGAACAGTCTGCAAATACTGGGACACCCTTCACCTACTGAATTAATCATTATTGCACTGATGTAAAGTGACAGTGTTGTGTTCATTTGGTGGCACATACGTACTTCCAATCAAACTGTGTGCGCTGACGAACACCTCTGGCTCCAGACCCAGGCTGTGGGCCATCACCCTAAGCACTCGCAGTGAAAGCTCTTTACACCGCAGGAAAAAAGATGTCTGGACATCCCGGAACGCCGCCAAATCACCTGATGGCCATTTCTAGCACAGCAAACCACAACCATAGTACAAGCCATCACAGCATAGAACAGAGCAAGAAAGCAAGAATCCATTCCTTGCAGCCATCATAGGGAACATTCAAAGGACATTCTGGGTTCTGTTGAGTCCCAATTTGTGGCCCCTGCTCTATTGACGTCTATAGTAGACAACTTAAAATCTAGCCATTTCTTGAAAAAAGGGAAAAAAAGAAAAAACAACAACAAATAATCGCATAAGTACTTTCCAGTTTCTGCTTGAATATAGTATCATACCCCTGGGTGGAAGACTTTTCTGTGTGAAAATATTACATTCAACTCCATTTTTTTCTACAGTCCTTTGTTTTGACAGATTTCATTCGTTACTATTAGATATTTGATTGAAAATATGGTTTGAACAAAGGAAATATTTTTCAATTGCAAACTTGAAATACTGCTCAATTAGCAGCAATCTTTCTATCATTTCCAGACATGAAGAATTGCAAAATATGAAACCAACAGAATTATAAATATGAAAAAAAGTATTTATATAAAAGAAATGCATGTTCATTCCTGATCAAATTTACTCTCTAAAGATGTCCTTTGTTCTAACAGACTGACAATTATCAGAATTCAACACTAGATATTCTTTATCATCCAGCCAGGTAGCCGGCACTGAGGTCAGAAAACAGTTTAAGAAAAAAAGGGTCCACAAAATCTGCAAAATGGAATCCTTACTTTGAATAATTATTAATACCATTTAATGCCATAACATAACTGAAAGCCAACGTTTGTCCTTGGAGTAGGCAAGTTTTCTTTTGCCCAATCATTTTATGGAGTTCAGTTAAAATTGGAGTGGGGATTGTGGATTTGGGACCCCAGTGAAATTTAGAACAGCTTTTCTGAAGGAATTTTAGAATTTAGAATGCTTTTGTTGTTGTTGTTGTTGTTGTTGTTGTTCCAATTTTAGAATTTAAAAAACTTTTCTGTTTGAATTTTAGAATGCAACTGCAAGACGTGGAGAGATTCGGTTTCTCGGGCCAAGTAATACATCCTCTCTCTGGAACAGGAAGAGTTAACCAATGACACAACTTTGTACTTTCACCTTTCCGTACGGATCTCTTCAAAGCAGTTTACGTAACCAAGCTATGGATTCCACAGACAATAAATAAAAAGAAGAATGAAAATGAAGCTGCGTCGTGGTCAGACATGGGTCATTACTATGTCAGAGCGGAGAGATGTTGCGTTAAATGCCTCCTTCAAGTCTCCCGGGTGGCGTGGATTCAGCCTGTAATTTCACATAAATGTAAAGTATGTAATGCATTGTGTTAGGTCGTGGGGAAAACAGAAGTGCTGATACAAAGTGTTGAGGTGGGTATGGACCCTTACTTCTCACTCTCCAAGGACACCCAGCCGTGGTTGCGGATGTTGACAAAGCTTCCCCTGCTGTAGGGACGTTTTAGCTCCTCTGGCTGCAGAAAGAATTTCTTGCAGATGTCCATGACACAGTCCACCTACAAACGTCATTTTGGGAGAACAAACGCGTTCAAACCACTGACTACAAACTAGATAGAAACTAGTTCCACCGTTACGTTGTCAAAATATCCTCACCTCCTCCTGTGTAATTCCAGTGTTCCTTAGATAGACAAACCCAATCTCCGTAAAAGCTATTTTCAGCTGTTTACCCAAGTTATCAAGTTGCTCCGGAGAGACATCTGTTTCACTCAGCTTGTATGCCCCAAAATCCACCACTGGTATACTCATACTGGAAAATGTGAACGGGCTCCCGAGAGACAGTTATAAAGGTGAGCCACTAAGCTTTCTCGCAAGGTCGTCCAAACTTCCAACGCGGAGTCTCAACCACGTGACATTCTCTCAGCCAATAGGATACGAGCAGTTTTTTAGTACTCATTTTATTGCTGTTGTGATTTCTACTTATACTTGTATTCTTTGTGTTTGAGACTCATTAGTGTCTAAAAAACAAGACTAGGTCAAAACCTAGCATATGGCTGGACCTTGTATGGTCAATGTTCGAAACTGTGGCCAATTTGTTAGAGGGATAGTCAGTGGTAGTGTCTATAAATGTGAATTCCTGGATATTAAATGTTCATTTGCAATTTTCTGTTGTGGTCCCAGTAATATTTGTTGTTAAAGTGTTGACATATATGAAATAAGTGTGCTCTTAGTTGTAGAAGTAAATCTATATTTTTGTATTAACACAGGCAAACTTAATGAGTACATGCGGGTACTGTATGATGGACAATGATAACAGCCAATGAAATGCGCTAAGATTGACATGTGGTCTGTGCGTATATAATTCAATTCAATTTAATTCAATTCAATTTATTGTCATTAAAAACAATGTGCAGGCACACGTTAAAAATGAAACGAGGGCTGTGGCTTCACCAAACAGTGCAAGGCAGACACAGACAAACACAGCAAACACAGTATAAGTTATACACACATGAAGATCAAAAGCTAAAAATAAGTTTTAAAAAAAGAGCTGGAGTACAAAATATTTAAAAATATCTACAGACATTCAGTGGGTAGCCAGGTTCAGGTGGGCAACAGCTTGTGGAAAGAAGCTGTTTTTGAGCCTGGTAGTGCGGGCTCTGAGGCTCCTGTAGCACCTCCCAGAGCGCAGGGGGGAGAACAGTCCATGGTTGGAGTGGGTGGGATCTCTGCTGATGCTCAGACCCCTTCGAAGGCAGCGTTTGTGATAAATGTCTTTTATGGTTGAGAGCTGGGTACCGGTGATATGCTGGGAAAGCTAATCTTGAAGCTAATCTTTCTAGGAGGATGTTGTGTGAGATGGTATCAGAGGCTAGACTCAGATCAAGGAGGACAAGTATGGTTAAGAGCCCAGAGTCAGCTGCCATCAAAAGATCATTAGTGATTTTCACCAATGCTGTCTCCGTACTGTGCATGGAGCGAAAACCAGACTGGAATTGTTCAAACAGATTGTTGTTAGTCAAGTGAGCGTGTACCTGAGATGCGACTGTTCTTTCAAGTGTTTTAGAAAGAAATGGTAAATTTGAGATTGGGCGAAAATTATTCAAATTGTTTGGGTCTGCACCAGGTTTCTTGAGTATTGGAGTTATTGCAGCTGTTTTGAGAGATGAGGGAACAAGACCAGAGGTAAGGGAAGAATGTATGATATCAGTTATTAAAGAGGATAGCGAAGGTAGACAGGCTTTTACTAAATGAGTAGGAAGAGGGCCTAACTGACAGGTAGATGATTTGGATTTGCGAATGAGAACGGATATTTCTGCAACAGTTGGGAGTTTAAAACTAGATAGTGAAGAACAGAGGGGGACATAGAAAGATGAATAAGATGAACTGTATGCAGTATTGTTTGACGAGGTCAATTGCTGATTAATTTTTCAATTTTGGCATTAAAAAAGGCCATGAAGACGTTACATTGAGCAACTGAACACACGTGAGGTGCGAGAGTATCTGGTGGCCATACAATATTGTTTACCATGGAAAACAGGGTTCTAGTGTTCCCTTCGCCTGATCTAATTTAATTTTCGTAATAAGACGATTTAGCTGTGGACAGAGCCTCTTTATAATGAAGTATGTGGTCATTATACATGTCTTTATGAACAACAAGGCCAGTTTTCGTGTAAAGGCATTCCAGGTGACGTCCTTTAGCTTTAAGCTGGCGTAGTGCAGGTGTAAACCAAGGGGCAGTGTGGGTAAAGGAAACAGAGTGGGTTTTTAAAGGAACACGATTGTTTAAAATACTATAAAGGCCATCGTTGTCATGAGAGACCAGTTTGTCTGGGGTGAATAAATTGTCTTTGCTGGGAAGGTTATCAATTAGCAGATAAATCAATATTCTTAATATTACGGAATAAGATGGCGCATGGCAAATTTGTTTTGGATGCTGTTAAATTAACATCACAAGACACTAACTTGTGGTCGGAAATGGGCAAATCAGATGCATTGCAGTTAAGAGGAGTTACACCAGAGCAACAGATCAGATCAAGTATGTGTCCTTTGGAGTGTGTAGGAAAATCAATATATTGCTGTAATCCAAAACTGTCCAGGCATTATGTAAAATCCCTGATATATGACAGGTACGTGTTAGGGAGCTGCAAACTGGAGGAAGGCGAATCTATAGACAATTTTGTGACCAGACTGAGAGAAAAGGCAGCAATCTGTGAATACGGACAGCTAAGGGATGAGATGATTCGTGACAAAATCGTACTGGGTGTTGCAAACGAGAACACAAGGCGCAGAATGTTAAGAGAAAAGGAACTCATGTTAATCACTGCTATTGAGATGTGCCGCACAGCAGAACAGACTGACATTAGAATCAGAGCAACGGAAATAGCAAGTCCATACACCCACATGGTTCACGCCGTCGCTAAGCGACGATCCATACATAGGAGTCACATAGGAGGAGAGACGCATGTACTGACCCAACATGCAGGCAGAAATAAAGGACTTTGTGAGCACCTGCTCAACCTGCAACGAGTATGCTCACAAACAGCAAAAAGAGACCATGCTCTCACATGAACTGCCCACCAGGCCATGGCAGATTGTGAGCATGGATCTGTTCAGCCACATGCAGAAGGACTATCTGCTCATAGTCGACCACTATTTTGATTTTGGGAGGTTGAGCTTCTCCTTGACTTATCCGCAGAGACAGTCATCAAGCATTGTAAGGCACAGTTTGCACGATATAGCCAGTCAGACAAGGTCATCACAGACAACGGCCCACAATTTACTTCACAGTTTACACGTTTTGCCTCTGAAAGGGAGTTCGAGCACATGACCTCCTCTCCAAGGCACCCGAAAGCAAATGGCAAGGCAGAGTCGGCCATCAAGATATGCAAAGAATCTGCTGTGTAAGGCCATGCATGACAGTGCCGAGCCTTGGAAGGCCATACTACACTGGAGAAATACTCCCACTGAAAACATGGACAGCAACCCAGCACAACGCGTCATGTCTCGTCGGCTGAAAACCTCCATTCCAGTGACAAACAAACTCATTGAACCAGTCGTTGTGATAGGGGTCACTGAGAAACTGCGTCACAGGAAGCAGACCGGTCTGCCCGGGACCTGCCGAAGGTGGAGGTAGGGGAAACTGTCCGAATGAAGCCCCTGTCTGGCAATAACACTGGTCTCTGGAAAGTTGGGACCTGCCTCCGCAAGGTTGCACTGTCGACGACTCACTCTACTGACGCAACAGGGTTGACCTCAGAGTGGCAGAGCCAACTCCTACTTGGGCCTGCGAAGAGAATGAGCCAGAGCCTACACGTGTTCCAGAAAATAGTGCTGCAGAGGCTCCCCCAATTGTGGCTGAGCCAAGCCTCATCAGGCTCACACCAAGGGCCTCTCCCAGTTCAGTCGGAGCCGGACCCTCAGAGGGACACAGATATACAAGGGATGGACAGCTGTCTAAGCCACCTGAGAGACTCAACTTATAATATGGACTGTGTATGGCTGTTGCCATTCAATAAAAAAAAAAAGGACGAGAACCACAAGGAATGCGGAAATGTGTTGGTGTTTCCTTTGGAAAAGGAGGCTGTTACAGGGTCTAGTGAGATTGATGCCATCAGCAATCTACTTGTTTTTTGTTTCATGCATGACCCTGGATGTAGTAGCATTGTTACATGCTTCTTGAGATTTCATGTTCTGAGCTTGGCACATGTGTCTGTCATTTATTCATGCATTCAGTAGATCCTAGACAAATACTAAATGTGTTTTTTCATCAACCATCAATGTTTCGTGTAATTATTTCTGAGTCCAGAGTGTTTGCATGTAAATTTCCACAACATCTGTCATTACTGTTATTTCATTCAAGGAGCCATGATGAAACTCCTCCCACACAGAACAATCAAGACAAGACCATTTTATTTGTATAGCCCAATATCACAAATCAAAACATGCTTTAAGTTTTTCTATACGTTCAGATGACCAAACTCTGCTTTTCCTCCCCTCTGGTTTACTGCTTTTCCAATTAGATTTATAAGTTGGTACAAGGTGAACCACATTATGATCAGAGTTAGCTGTGAGTGAGTGGTCTTATCCTCGACACATATGCTCCCTCTACATTTACAAAGCATTTGTCCAGTATATTATTCTTCCTTGTTTTTCCCTTCACATACTGATTAAATGCTGGCATTGCTGAGTTGTGTTATGTTACACTATTGTTCTGTACAGACTGCTGTTTCCTGCACTAGTACATAGTGGAACACTTGACACGTTTTGTGTGAAAAGTCCTGAATGAAGAACAGGACACAGTTTTGTTTCCTGCCTGTGACACGAAGGTACAAACACCAGTGCTGTCTTTGTTATGCAAATAATGCTTACTGGGGACTGGCCATACCTGCAAATAAAACCAAGCCGTCTGTGCCAAAGTGTGAATTTTGTCTCATTCCGTTGTTTTTCTGCAAGGCACCCCCCTGAATCTCCACATCCGAAGGTGCTGTGCACTTCGCTACAAGCGATGACACAAGTATGACACGACAAGAAAGAGAGAGATATGAAGCGTTTACATATGCCATTGAAAGCAAAACACTTTGAAACAAAAACGGTGCCGGAAATGCTATGGTACAGTTTCGCTGTGTTTACATCCGCTTAAGCGGCTGCCGCGTGGCTAATTTGCATAAAGTGGGCGCCTACGGTTGGAACGACACACTGGCGTATCGCGTGGGGAAAATAGAAAAACGTCGCGGCGGGCCGGAAAAGGATCGACGCCCCAGCCCCGCCCTCCGCCCCGCCCTCCGCCCCGCCCTCCGCCGTTTTGACAGCTGCGCGCGGGATGGGCCGACCGAGAAGAACGTTTAGGTTCTTCATGACAGCATGGATTTTTCTCTGACTGTTTTTTGTCTGTAACGGTATTTGGGTTCTGCATACCTCAGCAAAGTGGTTTAATTTTTAATTTTTGCATTTGTTGCATTGTCGCCCTCGTGCTGGACATTCATCTGCGCTGCCATGCTATCTGCTGCAAGATCTGCATCCCTTGCTTTGTTTAGTAGCTCCTCCATCAGTTCTGACTGATCTCTCCCCGCCACAGTGGGCTGCATCTCCCCTGAATGGCTTTCTGCTGACTGTACGGAGGGACTAGTCACAACGTCTGACTTGCCACGCAGAGGTCCTGTGAACATCGGTTCGACGAGACGGTGGGATCACATACTTGTCGAATTCTCTACGATTGCCACTCATTGGCGTCTAAAAATAAAGAACAGAGACACTGGCAACCTGTGCCTTTACAACACTCGCTTCCTCGATACGTACAACGTGATGACCGTAAGCATGAGTCACGTGATTCCTCAAACTTCTCAGAACGAGGAGGACCCTGCCATTAGCTGAGTCTTGACAATGACAAACAATTAAGTGTCTTTGTTTTGCGGTCCCTATCAAACTTTGTCAAGTTGAGAATTCAGAAATTGATTTGGAGGTGGGGGTCACGCTGATGCCCGGGACGCTTCTCTGTCGGTTCAGCCACGCTTGAGATGTTTGACTTGAAGACAGAATGGAGTATCTCTTTTGCGGGATGCGGGTTCATGGGGATTTATTACATCGGTGCCACGAGTTGCATCCTTGAACGCTTCCCTCGCCTGATTCAAGACGCCTCGAAAATCTATGGCGCGTCTGCAGGTGCGCTGATGACGGCGATCCTGACTGTAGGATTTTCCGTAGGTGTGTGTGTGTAAGTTCCCCCCGTTTCTAGTGAATAAACCAGTGATGCCGTTAAAATGTAAAATATCAAACATTGCATTAACTTTGCACATGACTGAGCAAGATTTCTATTCGTGGATATTTTTTTAACAAAAAACATGAGCGTGCACCTGCACTAATAACTATGAAATGGAAAAAGTCTTGTTCATAAAACTGAGTAGCTGCAAATCACCGTTGATGTGAAATAAGAAATGAACCTGCCTTGAAAAACAAAGCAGCCACCAAGAGATAACACACCAATAACATTTGGAGCCTTTCATTCCAAAGTGAAATAAAACACAATCAGTACAAGTTATATAGATTTTAAAGGAAACCAAGTCGAATGAAGACTTTGTCAACAAATGCTAACACCTTTAGAGTGCCGATCTTCTATATTCTTAATTTTAGTGTAATTTTGTGATACGTATGAGAGATTGAGAGGTTTTTGTGATAGATATTGAAAGCATTTTAAGAAGCCCCATCAACGGTGTTTTCTCATTGGTTTAAAAATGTACACCATGTGTTTAATAAATTCTTGTGTTTCTACTTCATTAGAAAAAAACTGTGCTGATTTGATGTCCATGGCTAAAGAGGCCAGAAAACATAAACTTGGACCCCTTCATCCAGCTTTTAACCTGATAAAGATAGTACATGACTCCCTGCTCCAAAACCTGCCAGAAGATGCTCATGTCCGTGCCTCTGGAAAACTGTGCATCTCTCTCACCAGAGTGTCCGACAGGAAGAACGTTCTTGTTTCCGAGTTTGAAACCAGAGACGAACTCATTCAGGTACTATGCCTTTTTATCTTTTACGCATTTGATGTTCTCTTTTGGAGTGAGTTGCACCGCAACGATTGCAACAGAGGACTGGGATTAATTTACTGGATTAAAACCCTGTTTAGCCTTTTAGGGAGTATAGGTGAGTGGTTTGAGAAGAAGAATTGATTCAGGATCTCAAACCGGAATGTCCATTCACAGATGGTTTGTTCATATGGGCCTGCAACACCATCGGAAGGATCAGAAGGGTCAGAGTAAAGTTCTGGTGTTCTGGAACCACAGTTTACCAGTTCATACCTGTATAACTTTTATCTGTTCCATGTCTAATCCACAAAAACGTCTTATCGCCAGGCCCTCGTATGCAGTTGCTTCATCCCATTTTATTGTGGGGTCATTCCACCCACTTATCGCGGAGTGGTGAGTAAAAAAAACAGAACTCCTTGTACATTGCTCAGAGGTCAGAGTTCAGAGATTTTTGCTCTGTTCGATTTGTTTATTTCATTGCAGATTTATCACAAATCCGAATACTCTGAATACTTCATCTTCATACACTGTACGATATAAGGGCAACACCTTACTAGTATTAACATGCACATTGTTTGGCTCAAGCCGTGTCCCACTTGTCTGAAGGCTTAAGTCTCTTTTAATCTTAAACATATCTGTTTTATGACTGAATAAATGTCTAAGGTGAAATCAATAAGTGGTCTTAGCATTCTCCTAAATTTAGCAGGTCAATTTATTTGATCTCTAAGATAAATTGATATACTTTTTATATTCTTTAATCTCCACACTTGAATATGAACATAACATTTTGGGGCATTGTTCTTTGGCTGGAAGACCCAAGTTCACACTCTGGTGGCAGCAAGTATCACCTCTGTAAAAGTGTGCTGAAACCAGACACTGAGCCTGTCCCAATATCCACACTTGAACAGTTGGGCATTTGGCATCACAACATTACCAGCGTGGTGTATTAAGGGTCATATGCACTTGGCCAAATATCGCTCCACAGCGGGCTTTGCTTAAGAGCAGATAAGGTGCGTATCAAGTGAACTATGCTTCAGTTTATCAGAGAAACGAGATGCATTTGTGCACTTAAACTAAGCACATTAACATGCACGCCAAGCACTGAAATGTCCAAATGTGGATCAAGTGTGGATAATGGCACAGGCTTACTGATTTTCCTACCTGTTCCAGGGGTGCTGGCACTTGGGGGTTACTGTAGGGGTTGGGTGACAGGGATGAAGAGCAAAAAGAGAATTTCGTCCATGGGGGGATCAGTTGTCTCAAGCTGTCCACCCCATAAGCAATAGAAGCTTCCTACCTCTTACAAATAACATTTGGTTGTCTCCGATGTCCCTGAATGCTCTTCTTTCCAAACAGCATTATATAGATGGTGCCATCAGCAACAACCTACCCCACTGTCACCTTAAGAACACAATCACGTTCTCTGCATTTACTGGAGAGAGCGATATCTGCCCACGGGCGAGCACACTCAACTTTCATGAGGTGCGCTTCAACAATGTCAGCATCCAAGTCGACACAGACAACATATTCAGGGTGACTAGCTCCTTCTTCCCCCCGGAGCCTGAGGTGAGCCACAGAGAGCCCATGTTTTATACCATGCCCCAACAGAGAAGGTATGTTCAGACCATCAGCTCAGATCAAGTCTGGAAGGAAAAAGAAAAACATGGACACTGATTTTTGCACATCAGAACCACATTAATTGGTGGTTTTAAATGCAATTCAAATCAAATTTCTTGATGTGTATCTCAGTCTAGCTGCTCAAATGGGATTTCAAACTGTTCTTTACATCACTCACAATGTTTATGGCACCACACCTCTCACTGCACAGTAATGCCGGCTGTGACTGCAGCATGATACATGGCTGCATAGATCAACCTCCTCCTTTGCTGATCCTGTCTGGTATGATGGGGGAGTTCTGCAACGTCACTGTACATTGCTGTGGGGTGAAGAGCAAGACAATATATCTCCATCCTTCTTGACCGGCAGCTTGCTGTTTTGGTTCTGGTTAGCATACATAAGCACGTCTACAATGTCATCACAGTAACCAATGCAGATAAGTTAATGATGCCTGAACACACAAATACAGACTGGTCACTTGAAAATAAGAATATGGATACTCGGTCCTAAAGCTCTAGCGAGGAGCAAAGAGATTTGTTTTGGTCTTGACTTATAGTATAATAGGTTATCTGATGTTAACTAATCAGAACACACATTGCTTTTCAGCAAAAAATAATCTTACATTCCACACCCTACCCTTTTTTAAACGTGTTGTTGCTCCCTAAAAAATAGTTGAGGAACTTGTCGCTCCATCAGGAGAGACGGTATGAATATATGTCACAGTTAAAACTTGTGTGCACTGCCGAAGATAGGCCAAGATTTTAAATGTCTCTGAATGTGTAATCTGACATAGCAGTCATTAGAAAAGTCAAAATTCTCAAGCTGTCTCACCATTAGGAAGGAGAGTTGACTGTCAATTTGAGTCTTTATGAACATTTTTTTTCTTGAGTTTTGGAGTGTGACATGTCTAACATGTTAACATGTGCAGAGGTGTAAATACCAGGTCCAAAAAGTGAAAGTCCTAACCATGTATTTACTCCACCCTTGTACTTAATCAGCTGGATCTGATCAACACCATATATACTCTTCATCTAGGAAGGAGAAACTAATGAATCAGCTGGTTTGGGTGGAGCAAATGTATGGGTGGACCAAATACATGATTTTTTTTTTTTACATTTATTTCTGGACCTGGTTTTTACAACTCTGAACCCATGCATATGGTACTTCACTGGTCCCTTTGAGACAAACTTTGAGACCATTTGAGATATTGTGTAAAATAAGTGGGCCTAGCCAGATTCCACACCAGGTATCCCAGAGATTGAAATCTAGCTGCTTTCCACCGTATTGCTCAGAAGTAGTCACTTCCATAGAGCCTGCTTCAATTGTACATTAAAGACATAATCACCCTTGTTATTTACAGACAATGGCTGAAATCTGCCAAAGTGGCTACATAGATGCCTTACGTTTCCTCCAAGAGAATGGTAAGCTTGTGCTAATCCTATTGGGACCTTTGCTAACTTTTCATGATGAAGATTATTGTATAGGTTGTTTGCCTATGACGTCACGCACTACAGATGGAGGGCAGGGAGTGATTTTCTACATAGGAAGCATTATCACAAACTTTCGAAATGCCTATGTTTGGCGTCATTAACTGAGAAACCACAAGGAGTTTCTATTGAGTACCAAAAGTTGTTGTTCATGGGGGGGGGGGGGGGGGCAAGAAATTGACCGAAAATGCCGGAAAAATGGCTTGTGAACCGTCTTCTTCATAAAAAAAATCACTTTTCATAACATAGTGATCATGTCCAACATATCTTACTTCCTGTTTATACCTTTCTCATAACATCGTCTACACTGGCACAGTTCGGGCTAAACTAGCTCCATCTCATCCATTCTGCTTTTCATGCCGTGCCCTCCTTCTGAATCTCGCATGTCATCAGAATCATGTGACTGCAAACAAACATTTGAGTAAACAGTGGAGAACTTTTTCTTTTCTTTTTCACCAGCTGCGCTAGCTGATGGGTTTGAAAATCCACTTGCTATAATGACAAATCGCTTCCAAAAACTTGTCAACCCTCCAAGGTGGTTGAGCAGAGAAACTGTGCACCCACACAGAGTTTACCCAATTTGTAGATTAGTTTATCCTAATTTCATGTCCCACCTGCAACATAATTCCCCCATGAAACAGCCCACTAAGCAATGTTTTGTTGGTTAATGCACCATCTCGGCTAAAATGAGGCTAAATTTGGCTGAAAAGTGAAAGTCGAGAAATCTCTAGCCACGCTTTAGCTGGAGAGCTTAATTTCCACTACTAAAACAAAAACAAATAAAAGTACTCCGACACAATATATGGACTTGTGTTGTGTATCTTGGACAGTTAAAGCTGTTTGGACAATTGTGTACACATAATTGTGTAATAATTAAACTGTTTGGTCTAAAAGTGAGCTACATTTAGCCAGATATATTCTGAGCTAGATGAGAACTGTCATGTCGAAATCAGGTCTAATTCTCAATGCAAGTCACCTTGATTTTTAAAAATGATCTTTTCAGGGTTCATCAGTAGAGAGTGTCCCTCGACCAGTTTGGAGGTGGACAATCACAGACTTGCATGTTGTGAGCTGGTGAGTGATTCACCCAAAACTGAAGAGATGGACTCCAGAGCAAACCCCCTGCACAATGGACCCAACCCAATTCAGCGACAGCACTGGTGGCTGGACCCCTATGTCATACAGGACCTCCCAGTTAATATCAAAAAGGGTAAGAGCAATGGTTCAAGGATAGGATGTCCTGGGGTCATGTTTCTAAAGATGTCCTTGAATTTCATCCTCAACTTGCATGTGTGCACATTTTCCCAAGTGGATGTAAGCATCATATACAAAATGGGCTGTGCTTATTTGAAGTATACCTGTTTTTATATATAGATGGGTGACAAATTAAAGGAAACACCTGAATGGTTGACCCCTACAGCGACGGGGTCCGGGGGCTATGTTATGCTGTGGGGGGCATTTTTCTGACATGGTTTGGGTCCACTTTTCCCTTTAGAGGGAAGGGTCACTGCAAATCAATACAAAGTTAGTCTGAATGATCACCTTTATCCTATGATGAGACAGGATGACAATTCCCCCGTTCACAGGGAATGGGGGGTCACTGAAGGGTTTGATGATGATGAAAATGATGTACACTACCGTTCAAAAGTTTGGGATCACCCAAACAATTTTGTGTTTTCCATGAAAAGTCACACTTATTCACCACCATATGTTGTGAAATGAATAGAAAATAGAGTCAAGACATTGACAAGGTTAGAAATAATGATTTGTATTTGAAATAAGATTTTTTTTACATCAAACTTTGCTTTCGTCAAAGAATCCTCCATTTGCAGCAATTACAGCATTGCAGACCTTTGGCATTCTAGCTGTTAATTTGTTGAGGTAATCTGGAGAAATTGCACCCCACGCTTCCAGAAGCAGCTCCCACAAGTTGGATTGGTTGGATGGGCACTTCTTTGAGCAGATTGAGTTTCTGGAGCATCACATTTGTGGGGTCAATTAAACGCTCAAAATGGCCAGAAAAAGAGAACTTTCATCTGAAACTCGACAGTCTATTCTTGTTCTTAGAAATGAAGGTTATTCCATGCGAGAAATTGCTAAGAAATTGAAGATTTCCTACACCGGTGTGTACTACTCCCTTCAGAGGACAGCACAAACAGGCTCTAACCAGAGTAGAAAAAGAAGTGGGAGGCCGCGTTGCACAACTGAGCAAGAAGATAAGTACATTAGAGTCTCTAGTTTGAGAAACAGACGCCTCACAGGTCCCCAACTGGCATCTTCATTAAATAGTACCTGTTAGAGCCTGTTTGTGCTGTCCTCTGAAGGGAGTAGTACACACCGGTGTAGGAAATCTTCAATTTCTTAGCAATTTCTCGCATGGAATAGCCTTCATTTCTAAGAACAAGAATAGACTGTCGAGTTTCAGATGAAAGTTCTCTTTTTCTGGCCATTTTGAGCGTTTAATTGACCCCACAAATGTGATGCTCCAGAAACTCAATCTGCTCAAAGAAGTGCCCATCCAACCAATCCAACTTGTGGGAGCTGCTTCTGGAAGCGTGGGGTGCAATTTCTCCAGATTACCTCAACAAATTAACAGCTAGAATGCCAAAGGTCTGCAATGCTGTAATTACTGCAAATGGAGGATTCTTTGACGAAAGCGAAGTTTGATGTAAAAAAATCTTATTTCAAATACAAATCATTATTTCTAACCTTGTCAATGTCTTGACTCTATTTTCTATTCATTTCACAACATATGGTGGTGAATAAGTGTGACTTTTCATGGAAAACACGAAATTGTTTGGGTGATCCCAAACTTTTGAACGGTAGTGTAAATCATATGCTATGGCCTTCACAGTCTCCAGATCTCAACCCAGTTGAACTCCTATGGCAGATTTTGAACCAACGTGTTAGAGTCTAGACAGCGCTCTCCACCATCATCATCAAAACACCAAATGAGGGAATATCTTTTGGAAGAATGGTGTCCATTTCTCCAGCAGAGTTCAGAGACATGTAGAATCTATGACAAGGAGCAGTGAAGCTGTTCTGGAGGCTTCTGCTGGTCCAACACCTTACTAAGAGACTTTAAGTTGTTTTTTCCTTTCATCTGTCACCCATCTGTACCTTCTATCTACATATCATGCATTTATCCCCATCCCATCCCCTACAAACATAATTTTTCCCATTAACAACCCAGAATAATTTCTCATGAACAGCTGAACGTTTTACACATTACTGGAGAGATTATCATTTTAAAGGGAAAGATGTCTACTGCAACAAACCAGAAAGTCACAGTAAGTTAATGAAGCTCACCACAAAACAGCAAAATACTATCAAGATTTTTTTGTTTCATTTTTCCCCCCCTTTTATTAGTGCTATGTGAGGCATGTAGGGAGAGACATGCTGGTGGCAGTCTGTTGTCCCAGGTTATCGAGTTCCTGCCAGTCAAAGTTGCCTCCTACCTGCAGGTCCCCTGTACACTGCCTGTGGCTTCAGCCAGCTCACTGGCCCAAAGGTAAGGATCAGAATCAAAGCAAGACCAAGTAGTAGTTCAATATGACCCTTAGGGCCCACTTAACATTGGGTCGTGACGGATTTAGATATTATGATTACGTGTACAACTTGCATTATATGGAGTCCTCATAATATTTGCATCCTCTAAAATTTTCAGAAAACACCATGAAATAGTCAGATTCACATTGGAGGTGACCAGTTAGGCGGGGAGATCTGGGGGTCTTTCCAGAGAAAATATGTGACGTGGTGTGAATGGTGACGATGCCTTCCAGGCTAGTTGGCTGGATCCCAGATGTGTCCAGGGACATGAGTTGGCTGTATGACATGGCTGGAGACCTCTACAAGCAAGTATGGAAGGACGAAGCAGAGGACTATGACATGTGTGTAAAAGAAAAAAATAAGCCTTTCAATTTCCATTTCATGTCTACTTACTGGGTCGGTCAGTGTCGTGTCATTGTAGTAAATGCACTGGACTTTATCTTGGTGGCAGAGGTTTAGAGACATTGGCAATGGGCCACTGTGTTTTTAGTCTGAGATAGAAAACGGAAGGGATTTTGGTCTTCTGTAGGAGGCAGGTGGTATTAAATTATGCTAATGGGTAGTGCAAGCTTGGCATTTACCAATATGCAGGACCTGATAAAACTCAGACTATTATATTAAATTAGGATAAGAATCTGCCTATAAAACATATTTAGGGGTCTTAGGAAAAGAAAGGTGGAAGTTAGTGGGCAGATCATTGTGGGAATGTCAAGTCCCAATAAGAAATGCTGCAGAAAATATGAGAAAAAGCTTAGGCAAGAGTTATATCAGCAATATTGTAGGGAGTAGAGGAAGAAGACACAGAAAAGATGGACATATTCATTTTTAATCTACCAGAAATGTTTCAGATGTACAATTTATTACATTCTTTATGGCGATGGGGCCTTCAATTCAAAACTCTAGACCAGTTGAAAAAAAAATCAAGAGGGAAAGTAAACAAGTAAGCCAGCACCTGTTGAGACACTCATAAGCAAAGCCCTTAACCGCAGTCCACTACTAATGTCAGGTCAGGAGCCATCCCTCCTATTGAAGTGATGTTAAATGAGGTTGCGTATAAAAATCTCCATCTTGTACTTGTTTCAGTGGACCCCCACTGCGCAGGTGTACAAGCCTGCCATCAGGCCTTGACCTTAGAAATTGGGGTGAGGTTGAGATGAACATTCATCCTTTGACCCCAGAAGCCACTTCGTCCAACAGCTACACCTTCCCCTGGGAGACTGGTGACAACGCCCAACAACTGGACCACCTGCCTTTGACTCCACCTCCTACACCTATCTCCAAACCCAGGGCTGGTTTTGGTGAGGAAGCCTTTCTGTCCCCTCCCAGCACAGGTAGGGGTTGGGATTTAGGCCTGAGCAGGGCCATTGGGTGGATACGAAACATCGCATCTGAGCAAACATCAAGTCCCAAGAGCCCAGAGGACCAGAATTCACTGTTGTCATCATCTCAGTGAATATGTAGATTATTGGAATCCAAACATCACATCTCACTTGCTTTCAAACCCCAAAACACGCTGTGCCAGAAGTTGGTCCACCCCAAGGATCGGGTACCCCGGCACAAACAGAGCAATATGGTGTACGCTGTTAAGTGCCAGGAGGATTGCCGTAAATTGTACTTTGGGGAAACCAAACAGATGCTGTCCAAGAGGATGGCACAACACAGAAGAGCTAACATGTCGGGCACGGTCTTCACAGTCTACACCCATCTGCAGGCCAGTGGCCACTCTTTCGAGGATGAGGATGTGCACATCCTTGATAGGGAGGAACGCTGGTTTGAACGGGGAGTCAAAGAGGCCATCTATGTTAAGAGGGAACGACCACCCCTGAACCGGGGGGGGGGGTGCTAAGAGTACATCTGTCACCATTTTACAATGCTGTGATTGCAACCATTCCCAAATCCTCCGTGTATAGTGCACATGGCCAATGAAACTCCAGTTAATGCTCATGGCAATTTGAATATGAAACCGATCGTTGTTCTCGGTCGTTATGCCACTGTATTGTTTATAAGGGTGGGGATACCTGCAGTCAGTTGAGACTGAAGAGGTCACTTCAATGAGAGATGAAACGTTTCTCTCTCAATAAACGTTGTGTTCTGATGAACCGATTCAGCTGAGCTGTCCATGGTTCTGACCCTGACTCCCATCATGGGGGCCGCTTTTTCTTTTTCATGGAACATTTGGATTATGGAGACTGCGTGTTTGGTTTGCTTGTTTTAACGGTCATCCATGAAACAGAGTATAATACAAGGTCGTTTCTTTGATACATTGTCACTTGAACATTCTTGATCAATTTCTTTCTCTGTTGAGACGCTAAATGAGGATTTTTAGACAAAATTCTCTCTCTCTGTGGAAACCCTTGATGACCTTTAGCGTTTGTGTAGACCTGTCATACATTTCCAGGCTCGTTTACGCCGTTGGTATATACACTGTCAATTGTTTGGCTACTTCTGTTGTTATTTGTTTGAATTATGCAAGAAGAAAGTGGTGGTGGAACAAATTGGCTGCAATATCGATGGTCTCGTTGCTTAACCAGTCTGTTTTCATGAATGAATATTTGAAACACAAGATGAATAATAATGCCATAGCCTCATTAGCCAGTGTGTGTGTTTTAAGGAGGGAGGGTGTGCTTGCCCCGGGGTCTCCTGTCATGTCGACCTGCCTATGTAACGAAAACATCTCAGATTTAGTGAATCCCACACTTAAGCATTAACAAAAGAATACAAAAAGATTGAACAAGCATTTCGCTTTCGCGCCATGGGGAAGCAGACGAGGTGAAGGCCAGAAGAAACGCAGTCGTCAACTTCTGAAAAATATCTAAACAGTGCCATCAACCCAGGTGTGCTATTTATGCTTCCAGGAGGTAGGCTGCTCAATGCATTGAGATGACTTCTAAAATAAGTAACAAGAAACTCTTATTCATCGCCTGATACTGTTACAGTTTCATTTAGCAGATGCTTTTATCCAAAGTGGCGTACATCTGAGAGTGAATACAACACAAGCAAGGATCGAGTCAGGAGACAATGCAAATAAGGGCCAAAAAAACTAGGTTCAAGTCCGATAGGACATAGGTGTCAATAGGCAGTGCACAAAGGCAATGTATATGGTGCATAAAAGGTCTCCCCCCATCCCCCATCCATCCATCCTCCAAACCGTTTATCCTGCTCAGGGTCGCGGGGATGCTGGAGCCCATTCCAGAAGTCGCTGGTCGGCAGACGGGGAGACACCCTGGACAGGCCACCAGTCCAACACAGCACTTTTTCTTCTTTTGTGGGTGTTTTTATTAATACCATCAGGTGTGGAGGTGTTCGTGGAAGAGCCGGGTCTTTAGCTTCTTCTTAAAGATGGAGAGGGACTCAGCAGATCGAATGGAGTTTGATAATTCGCTCCACCACCAGGGAACTACAGAAGAGAAGAGCCTGGCTAGTGACTTAGGGCCCCATTGTGGCGGAAGTGCCAGGCGCCTTTCATTGGCAGAGCGTAGTGAGCAGGACTGAGTGTAGACCTGAATGAGGGAGTTCAGGTAGGCGGGAGCCTTTTCGGTTTTGTAAGCGAGCATCAAGGTTTTGAATCTGATGCGGGCAGCAACTGGGAGCCAGTGGAGGGATGTTACGCTCCCCGTTAAAAAGGTCCAGGGGTGAGGGGAAGTAAAGGAAATAAGTGTCCCGGGGGAATAAGAAAGGTGGGAGGCAGAACCAGGTGTAAAAACAAATAGCTTTATTTATAAAAATTAACCTTCAGTCAAAATATAGAATAAAAAAAGGCAACTAAAGATGCTGGCTCTTAACAAAAACTCCGATCAAACCAAAAAACAAACTAGAACAGTTATGAGTTTCACGCTCCGTCTCAAGGAGTAATGGATATCGATACAAGAGCTCGCTCTCTGGTTGACAACAATGGCCCACTGGCCGTGTGTCTCTCTCTCTCTCTCTCTCTCTCTCTCTCTCTCTCTCTCTCTCTCTCTCTCTCTCTCTCACTCTCACTCTCACTCTCACTCTCACTCTCACTCTGGTTGACAACTATGGCCTACTGGCACTGTTGGGCGTCTCTCTCCAAGGTATATACCCAGCTGATGAGGAATTGGGGTCACCTGGGCTCAATCAGCAGTTCCACAGGAGGCGGGGCATTACCTGGAGAGGGAAAATTAGACACTCGGCACTAGGGCCGTAACACCCCCTCCCATAAAAACAACCCCTAGGTTTGTATACGAGAGGGTAATTGTACGCAACACACGGCACTAGGGCCGTAACAAGGGATGTGAACAGCGGAGTGACATGTGTAATGGATCATTTGCAGAGGTTAGAAAGTGCATGCAGGGAGACCTGCCAGTAAGGAGCTGCAGCAGTTAGTGCTTGATAGAAGAAGAGCCTGTACAAGAGGATGTTAGGCTGCATGCTCAGACAGGTAGGGTCTAATTTTCCTGATGTTGTACAAGGCAAACTGGGACCAAGCAATCGAGGCCATGCGTGAACCTTAGGTTAGCTGGTCAGCAATCATGACACCCAGGTTTCGGGCAGACTTGGTGGGCACGAGTTGGGTTGAACCTAGCTGGATATTGATCTGATACCGTTGTCACGTAATAATGGGAAACAACAACATATTAGATGTCAGATTAGATATGGTACAATTACGTCAACTGAATGACTGTCAACCGAAGCAAGTAGGTCTACACGACACACCCGCTTTACTACATGACACAATCGGGGGGGGGGGGTGTAGAGGAGTTTGTGTGTCATGTAGCAAAGTGGGTGTGTCATGTAACATGAAGTTAGGACAACAACATGGGGAGGAGGGGGGTCGTGTAGTGAAGTGGGTGTGTCATGTAGTACTGCAGTTAGACCTTCTTTTTTTCCCCCCAGTTAGACCCTTCTCAACCCAAGTGCTATTTTGAACCATGTGTCATTTGACACTGGTAAACAGTGCAGCACCACACCACAGTGCCCTGAGGTACAGCCCACTGCGTGTTGTGATATCATCTCAAGGACAATTCACATGGACCCAGAGACTGTCCCTCTATGGGGCTGCAGTGGTTAGACGTCCCGTTTTGTCCTGCCAAATAAGCCAAGAGATGAGAGATGGTGGTCTGCAGGAAGAAGGCCTGGAATATCTCTCTAGCAGGGTGTGGCTTCAGCAGCGTTTACTATCTGGGCGCGTTCAGTTGTATCCTTGAACATGTCCCGCGCTTGGTTCATGATGCGTCTCAAATCTGCGGAGCGTCTTCGGGTTGTCTGGTGGCTGCAGGTCTTACCACGGGAATTCCTATAGGTGAGTCTGGTACACTGGAAAACCCCAATGAAGAGCCTTTTATCCGAGTCAGTAAGGATATTGCTTTGCCCCTTTGCCCTTATTTAAAATTCATTAACAATTCTGTGTATATGATCAAATGCCCTTTTTATAGGTTTAAGAAATGAATGTCAGGCTTCAGTCAAAACAGGAGTATCCCAAACCCTGATCGTATGCATACAGAATACCATTTGTCCTGTGACAGAAATGCTCTGTGTGTGTGTGTGTGTGTGTGTGTGTGTGTGTGTGTTTAAGGAAATTGTGTGAATGGCATTTATAACGATCGTCTGCGAAATTATTGTGATTAAAGATTTAATTCATAACTTGTATTTTGAGGGGTGCCCTGTTTTCAAGGTTACACAATTTAAAACACACACAGCAACATGTGTATGGATGTTATTTACCAAAAAAGGAGGTAAAAAAAAACCCATACACACCAGATTAATTTCGTCTACACAGACCAATCTGACCCAAGAACTCGCCAATCTGATGCAAGACTATTATTAAAAAAAATCTTTCATTTTGCCACTTTTAGATTTTTTGTTTTTGCTATGTCCATGTTTTTGATGCAAATTCATCCCAACTGGTTTAATTTTCTTTTAATTCAACAATTACATCCATGACAACTAAAGCCCATACAGCTTATGGTGTCTCTGGTTGCTGAAGAAAACATAACAAACATATTTAGAGTTCATGTAGAAGGAGCAAACTCCATTGATCACATGGGGTTCAAAGGTAAAACATGAATGAGAAAAACATCTCTCTGTGTCCATCTGTCTGTTTGTCTATCTATTTATCTATCTATCGATCTAGCAGTCTGTCTGTCTGTCAACTGTCTATCTATCTATCGATCTATTGATCTAGCAGTCTGTCTGTCTGTCAACTGTCTATCTGTCTATTGATCTAGCAGTCTGTCTGTCTGTCAACTGTCTATCTATCTATCGATCTATTGATCTAGCAGTCTGTCTGTCTGTCAACTGTCTATCTATCTGTCTATTGATCTAGCAGTCTGTCTGTCTGTCAACTGTCTATCTATCTATCGATCTAACAGTGTGTCTGTCTATCTATCTATCTATCTATCTATCTATCTATCTATCTATCTATCTATCTATCTATCTATCTATCTATCTATCTATCTATCTATCTATCTATCTGTCTATGGGTTTCATGTGCTGTCTCTAACACTCTTGTCCATTTTTTTCTTTCTTTCAGAAAAATGCTGTTCATTTCTGATGTCTACAGCTAAGGATGCCAGAAAGTATATACTGGGCATTTTCCACCCAACTTTCAGCCTGCTGCAGGTCACGAAAGACTTCCTGCTGGAGAACTTGTCAGACGATGCTCATGTCCGGGCCTCTGGAAAGCTCTGCGTCTCCCTCACCAGAGCGTCTGATGGGGAAAATGTTCTGGTGTCGGAGTTTGAGAGCAGGGAGGAACTCATTCAGGTGGGTGGCATGGCATGCAGGATATCACTCTGAAAGAGAAATGTAAATTTTTTCCCTTTTGCCACTACATGGCATCTTGTGTTTATTCGGCCGAGCACTAATGTAGAAACTTAGCTTGGCGTGTCAATGAAAGAGGGGATTGGCCAGAGAGCGGGCATGTTAACATGTTATTTGGGCTATCATGTTGGCACCTCGCGTCACAAATCACTGGTTTATGGTCACGTGGCTGAATTGGAATCATTACCCAATAAGTTCTGCTACTTTCAGACACACAGTTCAATTATTGTCTGTGATTTCGTTGCATAAGCTATGTGCCCTTTCCTTTCGCTGATGCTGGCTACTTTTGCAGGTTCTGATGTGTAGCTGTTTTTTCCCTGTTTACTGTGGCCTGATCCCACCCTCGTATCATGGTGTGGTGAGTTGACCATAACAGGGATGGGATGGGGGGCGGGGGGGTGTGCCTGCATAACTTGCAGTGATTTTCCCTCTGCTTTTGCTACTCTGCTATGCTTGAATAAATGTTTAGTGTGACATGTTGCGTCATCGTTTTGCTAATCTTACCTCAAGTCGATGCACCACTGTGGCCATAATCCCTGCTCTGTTTGATGCATCACTCACAAGCTCAAACTCCAGAGCCTCTGCTTCCATTTTGAGAAGATGATAATTGTAGCTCCTGCACCTTTTGATCTCAATATCCCCCTACTTTTGCTAGACTAATTTACTTGATGTGAAGAGATGGGTGGTTGTTCACTCTATATGTGCCGGTAGTGTATGGGCATTGTGACTACCAAATAGATCATTATATTCACAAGATGTAGTACATTATTTTGCACTCCAACTAATATCACAAAAAAGCTGTCTGCTTGGCCGTACCAGTCAATTGCTGAACAACATCGCAACTTATGGTCAGCTGGGTCTTATCACCCCGTAGCCTAACATGCATTTTCAAATCAAAAGCCGCAACAAAGGGAGTGGGGTTAGACCTCCCAATCCTCACATTGGTCTTGGGAAGGAACAGATATATTGTTTTATCAAGATTTTTTAGATAATCAATAATAATTATTCATTTTAAACTTAACTGACTTGTGCAGAAGTTCTCCATACACGAGGCGTCCAGGTGGCGTAGCGGTCTAGTCCGTTGCCTACCAACACGGGGACTGCCCATTTGAATCCCCGTGTTACCTATGGCTTGGTCAGGCGTCCCTATACACACAGTTGGCCGTGTCTGCGGGTGGGGAGCCGTATGGGTCCTGGTCGCTGCATTGGCACCTCCTCTGGTCGGTCGGGGTGCCTGTTCAGGGCGGAGGGGGAACTGGGGGGAATAGCGTGATCCTCCCACGCGGTACGTCTCCCTGGCGAAACTCCCCACTGTCAGGTGAAAAGAAGCGGCTGGCGATGCCACATGTATCAGGGGAAGCATGTGGTAGTTCGCAGCCCTGCCCTGATTGGGAGGCTATGGCGACAGAATAGTGCCAAAAAGCACTCGCGCTCTGTCGCCATAGCAGGCTGCCAGGCCATCACAGGGCCGACGCACACATTCACAATTTAGTACGGCCGATTCACCAGACACGGGGAAAACGTGCAAGCTCCTCACAGAGGACGACCCCCAAGATTGGACTACCCTGGGGCTTGAACCCAGGACCTTCTTGCTGTGAGACCACCACGCTAACCACTGCGCCACCGTGCCGCCCATGTTAATGACAATAATATTAAAATATCGCCGGTATCATCCATACTTCACCATTGCATCAGGTAAGACCAAGTGTTATGTTGGATCAATAATTATCCATAGATAGCACAGATATCCCTTTCTATATGCTATACGTCAAAACTGTGTTGGTATTGTAACGTGCATGGATAAGAAGACACGCTGGCCGCTGGCTCGCGGGTGTGGCCCTTTAGTCGAGCGGTTAGCGATGTCTCCTGCGGTGCGGGCGATACGGGTTCGCTTCCAGGCCGCGGCAGTCTCTGTGGTTGCGTTTTCCCCCGAATTCGCTACATTGATGTCAGGAGTGGGATGGAGCGACCGTAAGGCCATCGGAAGCGTATGAGGCGTGAAGGAGCTGATATGCTTAATTGTCATGCAAAACTCGTCTGTTTCTCAAGCAGCCACTTACCAGGCTGGGCTTTATGAACTGCAACGACAAAATCTGTCTCTTTTCCACATAAAGAGCAAAAGGGAAGAAGAAGCTCTCTCTCTCTCTCTCTCTCTCTCTCTCTCTCTCTCTCTCTCTCTCTCTCTCTCTCTCTATATATATATATATATATGTAAACTACTAATAAGACACGTTACTCCCTGACTAATGAGTCTGACCCTTTAGCCGAGCGGTTAGTGATGTCGCCTTGTGGTACAGTACACCCCGTATCGAATCCCGCACCGGGCAAGAAAACAACCGGTTACATATATATAGATAGAATAGCGTTTTTTTCCCCCCCAAAACTGTTAATGGTGTTGTTATAAGTGCTCAACTCACGAGGAGCGGAATATCAATACTGATACAGGAAAAAATCCAATGTATTAAACTTTTTTTCCTGTATCAGTATTGATATACTGTGGAGTTAGAAAACAACGAGACAGGAGACGTGAGAGTAGACGTAGTCGAGGTAGTTTACTAGCTCCAACTTTGCATGTCATACGTTCAACAACGACACTGAACTGTGTACCGGAAGCGGAAGTGCATTATCTGACCCCTCGCCTCTTCCCTTAAAAATACACTGTCCTCTTAGGTGAATGTCTCTAGTTATATAGATGTGGGTCACCACACAGGCCCCCCCAGAATTCACCTACACAAAACAATGCAAAACAGCAAAAGCGCAAGTCATGAACATAAAAATAGACTCTACAACAGAACAGCCAATGACATAGTGCAAAGTCACGGGGAAAACAAGTGACGAGTCGGGGGGCGGACCCTGCGGCCATAACGGCTGCGCTTCACAGGAGGGGAAACAGATGGGGCCGAAACCTGGGCCATAGGCGGGGCCGAAGCAGGAACAGAGGCAGGTGCCGGGGCCGACCTAGGAGGGCGTCCCCGCCGTGGGGGTAGGGCCAATTGCATTGGCTCCCCAATGTCCAAGTGAGCGGGCTTGAGACGGTCTATAGCGACCCGCTGCGGCCTGCCCCCCATGTCCACCACAAAGTTCTTATCCCCCGCCTCCAGGACGCGGAAGGGCCCGTCGTATGGGGGCTGTAGCGGGGACCGATGGCTGTCGTGCCTAATGAAGACGTACCTCGCCGATGGCAGATCCTTGGGGACGTAGGACCGGGGGAGGCAGTGTTGAGACATCGGAACGGGAGCGAAGGCACCGGCAGCGCTCCGGGACGCACTGAGGTGAGAGGCGGCCAACCAGGGAGCCATAGCATCCGGAAGAAACTCCCCCGGAACTCGCAGGGGCTGGCCATACACCAGCTCAGCGGAGGAGGTCTGGAGGTCTTCCTTCGGGGCCGAACGCAGGCCGAGCATGACCCATGGGAGCCGGTCCATCCAGTCGCAGCTATTGAGGCTTGCCCGCAGAGCGGCTTCCATGTCCCGATGGAACCGCTCACAAAGTCCGTTGCTCTGCGGGTTGTACGCCGTAGTGCGGTGGATCTTCATCCCCAGGTGCTCAGCGACCGCCGTCCAGAGCTCCAAGGTAAACTGGGAGCCCCGGTCGCTCGTGATGTCACCCGGCGTGCCGAAACGGGCCACCCAGCAGCTGATGAATGCCCGTGCTACCTTTGCTGCTGTCGTGGAGGACAAGGGAATAGCCTCTGGCCACCTGGTGGCCCTGTCCACAATAGTGAGGAGGAACGTATAACCACGGGAGGGGGGCAGGGGACCCACCAGGTCAACATTGACGTGGTCAAACCGCCTCTCTGGAACCACAAACGGCGCCAAAGGGGCCTTGGTATGGCGGTGCACCTTGGCGCGTTGGCACGCCACACACGAGCCGGCCCAGGCTCTAACATCCTTACGGAGCCCAGGCCAAACAAACTTGACGCTCACCAGCTTGGTCAAGGCCTTCACTCCCGGGTGGGAAAGGCCGTGGACGGTGTCGAAAACTCGGCGCCGCCAGGAAGTAGGCACCAGGGGGCGCGGTTGACCGGTGGAGATGTCACAGAGGAGGGTGGTGTTGGCCGCGTCGAACGTCACGTCCTCCACCCGTAGCGCCGTAGGGGTCGACCGGTAGTCTTGAACGGTCGCGTCCTTGGCTTGGTCCGCTGCCATAGCGGCGTAGTCGAGTCCCAAGTGAACGGCGTTAACAACCGCCCGGGAAAGGCAGTCGGCGACGAAGTTATCCTTGCCCGACACGTGTTGTATGTCCGTGGTAAACTCGGAAACCGCCGCGAGATGGCGCTGCTGACGCCCAGACCACGGTTCTGAGGTTTTGGCCATACAGAACGTCAGCGGTTTGTGGTCCACGAAAGCGGTGAACTGTCGGCCCTCCAATAGGAACCTAAAGTGTCTGGTTGCGAGGAAGAGACCCAGTAGTTCCCTATCAAAGGTGCTGTATTCGCGCTCGCTCTCACGGAGTTGTTTACTGAAGAACGCCGACGGCTGCCAGCCCCCCCCCCACCCACTGCTCACACACGGCCCCCACGGCGTAGTCGGAGGCATCCGTTGTAAGGGCTATGGGGGCGGCAGGCGACGGGTGAGCTAGCGGCGCAGCGTTGGCCAGCGCGGTCTTGGCGGCCACAAAAGCCTCGTCCATCCCCGAAGACCAGTCCAGCTCGTCCTTAGACTTCTTACCCCGCAGGGCCTCATACAGGGGACGCATGATGTGGGCGGCACGGGACAGGAAACGGTTATAAAAGTTCACCATGCCCAGGAATTCCTGCAGCGACTGTACAGTGCGGGGGCGGGGGAACATGGTGACAGCCTCAACCCTGGCAGGGAGGGGAACGGCCCCCTGTGGAGTGATGTGGTGCCTGAGGAAGGTGATGGACGACTCCCCGAACTGACACTTAGCTGGGTTGATGATGAGGCCGTGTTCGCTGAGCCTGTCAAACAGCTGTCTGAGGTGCGTCATGTGGTCCTCCGCCGACGCGCTGGCCACGAGGATGTCGTCTAAGTACACAAACAAAAATGGCATGTCGCGGAGCACAGAATCCATAAGGCGCGGAAACGTCTGCGCCGCCCCTTTAAGGCCGAAAGGCATACGTAAAAACTCAAAGAGCCCAAAGGGTGTGATGACAGCCGTTTTTGGGACATCCAGTGGGTGGACCGGCACTTGGTGATACCCCCGCACTAAGTCGATTTTGGAATAGATGGCAGCGCCCGCCAGGTGGGTAGAGAAATCTTGTATGTGCGGTATGGGGTACCGGTCGGGGGTCGTGGCATTGTTTAGGCGACGGTAGTCCCCGCACGGGCGCCAACCCCCGTTGGCCTTAGTAACCATGTGAAGAGGGGAAGCCCACGGGCTGTCAGAACGGCGGACAATGCCGAGGCGCTCCATAGTCGAAAACTCCTCCCTGGCTATTGCGAGCTTGGCCGAGTCGAGGCGTCGGGCCCGGGCGTAAACTGGGGGGCCCACTGTGGTGATATGATGTTCCACGCCGTGCTTGGCCACCGCCGAGGAGAAGGTGGGTGTGGTGAGCTCGGGGAAATTTGCGAGCAGGCGTTGGTATGGATCCCCGGTGGAGAGTGTGTTAGCGAGGCACAGCGCTCCACCCCCCCCCCAAGCGTGCAGGGGTATGACGTAAAAGAGACGGCATCAATCACGCGACAGTTTTTAACATCCACCAGCAGGTTGAAAGCACAGAGGAAATCCGCACCTAGGAGCGGGGTGGATACAGCAGCTATCACAAAGTCCCAGCCGAAACGTCGGCCGCCAAAACACACGTCCACATGTCTGATACCGTACGTCCGAATGGACGTGCCGTTGGCGGCGTCCATCTGGGGGCCGTGACTGTCGGTCATCGTGTCCACAGCTTGTGCTGGTAGTATGCTGCGTTGAGCGCCAGAGTCAACCAGCAGCCGCCGGCCCGACAAGGAGTCTCTCATGAACAACAGCTTGCAGTCACGGCCGGCGCCCATAGCCGTTAACGAGCGCCGGCCTTGGCGTTTCCCTGAACCCTGTAACTGCAGGGTTTGCGACACCGTTTTGCTTTTGCCCCAAACCTGGCATGGTAATAACAGAGCCCGTCGTCAGGTTGGCGGCGGGCTGTCACCGCAGCCGCGGTGTCCATATAGTCGTACACAGGTGGTGGTGGGGCGGTCTGGTGGGGTAGCAGGGCATGCACAAACTGTTGCCGGTTGGCCAGGAAAACCCTGTCTGCTTCAGCAGCCAGAGAACGGTAGTCCTTGGAGGCGGCGAGAGGAGAACTGGCCAGTGCTGTGCGTACAGGTGCGGGGAGCAGCCTCAGAAAAATGTGTGTGAAAAGAAAGGCCGGATCAGCCGATCCCAGCACAGACAGCATTTTTTCCATTAACTCAGACGGTTTGCCGTCGCCGAGGCCATTCGGGGACAGTAAACGGTCTGCCTTCTCCAGCTCCGACAGTTCAAATAGTTTCAGGAGGAATGTCTTTATAGCATCGTACTTGCCAGCAGCTGGCGGAGCTTCCAACAGCGTCATTGCTCGCGCCGTTGTCGATGCGTCTAACGCCACCACTACGTGGAAGTACTGCGTTGCATCCTGCGTTATCCCTCTCAGCTGGAACTGGGCTTCCACATGTTGAAACCACGGCCGTGGATTATGCTGCCAAAAGTCGGGTAGCTTCACAGTAGCGGTGTAAATGCTAGCGTTAGCAATAGCCATGTTGTTAGCACCGGCGTCGTCGTTGTCAGACATACTCGTATTAGTAGTTCGATCACGTCGGGGTCACCAATGTGGAGTTAGAAAACAACGAGACAGGAGACGTGAGAGTAGACGTAGTCGAGGTAGTTTACTAGCTCCAACTTGGCATGTCATACGTTCGACAACGACACTGAACTGTGTACCGGAAGTGTATTATCTGACCCCTCGCCTCTTCCCTTAAAGGTACACTGTCCTCTTAGGTGAATGTCTCTAGTTATATAGATGAGGGTCACCACAATATATATATATAAGGTCTACAGTTTTTATTGTCATGAGCACAACAAGACAGCATGGAAGCAAGTCTTGCAAGCAATGAAATTCTTTTTTTGTTGTTGTTTTCCCCCCCTTTTTCTCCCTAAATGTATCCGGCCAATTACCCCATTGTTCCGAGCCGTCTCGATCTCTGCTCCACCCCCTCTGCCGATCCGGGGAGGGCTGCAGACATGCCTCCTCCGATACATGTGGAGTCGCCAGCCGCTTCTTTTCACCTGACAGTGAGGAGTTTCGCCAGTGGGACGTAGCGCGCGCGTGTGTGTGTGTGTGTGGGGTCACATTATTCCGACCAGTTCCCCTTCCCCCCCGAACAGACGCCCCGACCGACCAGAGGAGGCGCTAGTGCAGCGACCAGGACCAGAGGTGGACAACCCGGCTTCAGAAAGTAAAAAATCCTGCCATGTATTTGCTCCACCCATGCACTACACCAGCTGAATTTAATTAGCATAACTCTTCAGCCAGTTAAATCACCACGTTTAGTGAATGGCTAGAACAAATACATGGTAGGACTTTTACTTTCTGAACCCCGGGTGTCCACCTCTGACCAGGACACATACCCAGATCCGGCTTCCCACCGCAGACACGGCCAATTGTGTCTGTAGGGACGCCCGACCAAGCCGGAGTTAACACGGGGATTTGAACCGCCAATCCTTGTATTGGTAGGCAACAGAATAGACCGCTACGCCACCTGGATGCCCCGAGGCTAGAAATTCTTTGACTTTAGGGCTCCACTCACAATGTATATCGAAATAAAATAAACATCTATCAAACTGCCACATACAAACATATAAAGTCTACAGTTAATGTGGTCAAGCAGATGCATTAATAATAATAATAATAATAATAATAAATTAAACTTATGTAGTGCTTTTCTAACACTCAAAGTCGCTTTACAGTAAACGGGGTGAAACAAGACAGTATTGACATCTAATCTGTTATCACTCTTTTCAGCACTATATAGATGGAGCCCTGAGCAACAACATGCCCCTGTTCGACCTGGGGAACACCATCACGATGTCCCCATTCTCCGGTGAAAGTGACATCTGCCCCAGAGAGGGTACCTTCAATTTCTTGGAGGTGCACTATGGCAATGTCAGTATCCAGGTGAACACCGGCAATGTGCACCGCATCTATACATCCTTCTTCCCTCCTGAACCAGAGGTGAGCCTCCATCATGGTTCCTGCCACCTCCTTTAGACAGGAGCTTAAAATAAATTAGGACGTTTGCATATGCTGGCAGAGGGGGAAAAAACCCCTTCTTCTACTTCCCTTATTTCCTTTACTTATTTTCCCAGCACAATTCTCTGCAGTCACTGGATTACTGACTCGAATCCTTGACCTCTTTAATTGCTGATGTGTATAATGATGGTAATCTGGGCAGTGAAGATTTTTCTTCTGTCGTCAATGCTACCAGTATAATTCTTTAAATGTAAAAATGGCTATTCAGTGTCACACGCCATGAAAGAAAAGAAGCCAGTGGGTTCACGTGTTTCTCTACCTTAAGACAATGGCCAAGCCTTAACCATGCTCTCTTCCTACCACCACCACTTTTCTTTCTGCAAAGCATTTCAGGGATCAGTTCTGTGGTTCATTGAAGAGTAGATAAAGGTCATAAAGTACCCCCCCCCCCGCCGAAAAACACCTTTGGCTACGCATCTCAACATGCAAGCCAAACCGGCATAAAGTGAAACCATATTCCAGTTTTCTAGTTAAAAAAACTTATGTAATTTACTTTTCATCTTGTTAGATGCTGGCTGAGGTCTGTCACAATGGCTACATGGATGCTCTTCGTTTCCTGAGCAAGAACAGTTAGCTCCTCTTCCTATTTCCTCCAAACTGTTGAACTTCAGTAATTTGAGTCACACAATTCAATATTAAATTAGAAAAAAAAATCCTAATAAAGAGCAGGAACTTCCATTCCAGATCTCCTTAGAAGAGAATATGTCTCTCCCAGTATGGTGGCTGGGGAAAAGGCCCCCAGACTCGGGTGTTGTGAGCCGGTGAATGAAGCAGAAGAGATGGACTCCACAGAGAATCTTCTTCACCGTAGACTGAAACTACCTCAACAGCAACACTTGAGGCTGGACCAGCAAGACATAGTGAACCTCCCAGCTGACATCAAAAAAAGTAAGGATCAGAAATCCTAAGGGTCATGCTGGTCAGACTGTACCCCAGGGGTTCAGATCCAGCAACAGCTGATGTATCCTTGAGCAAGCCACTCCATCCTTACTTCCCCCAAGCACCAGCAAGTCAGAGAAAACTGCCAGATGAGCATCAAAAGGGGTGAGAAATTAAACAAAGGATAAAACATAAAAAAGGTGGAGAGAGGATGAGTCACTCACCTTTAGTTTATTTTTTAAATTTATTTTACACAGTAACAAAATAGATGTGGAGATAAAGTAAAGATAGATATGGAATGATTTGATGCTTAGCAAGCCCACACACAATAATTGTCAGTGATAGTCAAAAAGCAAACCATGCACACCGCTTGTTGGTCTAGGACCGTAGTTCTCAATTAGGTCCTCAGGGACGCACAGTAGTTGATTATGTTCATCTGTTGTGTCGGTTATTCCAACCATCTAATAACAACTGGTGAATGTAATTAACTATGTGGGAGAACAGAAAACCAACAGTACCAGAGGACCAGTACCCTAGACAAGCACCGTTCATAGTTTGCTGACAAAAACTCCAGGCTGGATAGCAGTCTGCCAGATTGCTTAAATGTGGATGATGGGGACTTAATTTGACAAGCTCTTTGATAACAAATCCTTAAGGTTATGAGTGAAGATTCTGGATGAGGATACAGGTGATACCAAGATTGACACCGGTGATACAGAAGTTGGGTTGACAGGAATTGCTTACCAATCGGAGAAACTGGAAAATTCTGTCCATCACTTTTTTTTTGCATAATCCTTTTTTATTGACACTTCAACTTTCTTAGCGCGAACGAGTGTGTAAACCTGAATGCAACATTTAGGACATCAAGGTGTTACCATTCAGCTTTGCTCATTTACATTTCCTGAATTTGCATAAATATAGCTCAGTGGAGATGTAACTTAAGATGCACCAAACATTGCAACGATGAAGGTTCGTGTTTGGAGAAGTTTAGAAAAGACTTCAGAAAAACTGCAATGTGCTATTAATGTGTTCCTATGTACGTCAGTACTATGTGAAGCTTGTAAGGAGAAACACACCGGTGGCAGTCTGTTGTCTTGGATGGCTGAGTTCCTGCCAGTGAAATCGGTTTCCTGTCTGCTGGTCCCCTGCACTCGGTCTGTTGAGCTGACCCTCTCCCTGGCCAGAAGGTGAGAAAAAAGTTGATAGTGTAACCAAATTGCCAGGTACAATTTGTGTTTTTCATTTTCAAAGTAAAGGGGACCATGAAGGATCTCAGACTCAGCTTCATTTTTTGTGATACCTGTATCAATCCCCCAAAAGTAATCCACCCCTTTCCCTGTGAGGGTACCAAAATTTACCATTTTATTTTAAACTGTATCTTAAAACACATTTTGCAAACAGGCTTTCCTAAACACATTTAATTCTTAATGTAATTGCTTTCTATTCAATAACTATTTTTAATTGATGTTATTTTTTTGTCTGTTTGGTTGTTTGTAGTATTTCATTACCAATTTTTGCAAAATTTTCTGAGGCACTTTGCTTCAAAATCAATTGTTTTTAAAGTGCTATCTGTTATCACTTAAATTATTCTACTGATGTGAGAAAGGGTTTTTATTGTGTTACAGTGTAATACTATCTTGCTGCTTGGTCATGCAAAAACTGTTCACATCAGCTGCAGATGCCTACAAACAGAAATTAAGGAGTGGAAACCAGAATAAAAAAAGGTGTGTTTGCAAAACATGTACCAAATGCACATGCATAATTTTGTTCCATTGCTCCTATATGTTAAGTCTGTATGTAGGAGTGGTGCAGGATATGCATGAGGGAAGTGTGACAGTGGTGAGGTGTGCGGTAGGAATAACGGATGGGTTAAAGGTGGAGGTGGGATTACATCAAGGATCAGCTCTGAGCCCTTTCTTGTTTGCAATGGTGATGGACAGGTTGACGGACGAGATCAGGCAGGAGTCTCTGTGGACTATGATGTTTGCGGATGACATCGTGATCTGTAGTGAGAGTAGGGCGCAGGTTGAGGAGAGCCTGGAGAGGTGGAGGCATGCACTGGAGAGAAGAGGAATGAAAGTCAGTAGGAACAAGACGAAATACATACGTGAATGAGAGGGAGGACAGTGGAATGGTGAGGATGCAAGGAGTAGAGGTGACGAAGGTGGATGAGTGGCTCCCTGTTATATTTCGAATTGATTTTAAACATTTATTGCTCACATTACAGCTTTAAGTGGTCTTGCTCCTACATACATTTGTGATTTATTGACCTGGTGTACGCCCTCTCGGCCATTAAGTTCTGCAGATGGAGCCCTGGTGGTTATTCCCAGGTCTTGGTTTGTTACAAAGGGTGATCAGGCTTTTGCTGTTCGAGCCCCCATACAGTGGAACTCTCTTCCTGTTGAACTAAGACAAACCAAGTCTCTAGTCTCTTTTAAATCTCGTCTTAAAACTTTTCTTTTTATGAAAGCTTTTACAAATGCTTGATATTTGTTTTTATTTCTACTCTTATTTGATCTTACTATTATTTTTGCCTTGTCTGGTTTTATTTCTCTGTAAAGCACTTTGTAACATTGTTTTAGAAAAGCGCTATATAAATAAAGTTATGATCATTATTATTATTAAATACTCGGGATCAACTGAAGTAACAGGGAGTGTGGAAGAGGTGAAGAAGAGAGTGCAGGCAGGGTGGAGCAGGTGGAGAAGAGTGTCAGGAGGGTACCAGCAAGAGTTAAAGGGAAGGTTTACAAGATGGTTGTGAGACCATCTATGTTATATGGTTTGGACACAGTGGCACTGACAAAAAGACAGGAGGCAGGGCTGGAGGTGGCAGAGTTGAAGATATTAAGATTTTCATTGTGAGTGACGAAGATGGACAGAATTAGTAATGAGTATATTAGAGGGACAGCTCAGGTTACATGGTTTGGAGACAAAGCAAGACAGGTGATATTGAGATGGCTTTGACGTGTGTGGAGGAGAGACGCTGGGTATATTGGGAGAAGGATGCTTAATATGGAGCTGCCAGGGAGGAGGAAAAGGGGAAGGCCAAAGAGGAGGTTTATGGATGTGGTGAGGGAGGACATGCAGGTGGCTGGTGTGACAGAGGAAGATGCAGAGGACAGGAAGAGGTGGAATCAGATGATCCGCTGTGGTGACCCCTAATGGGAGCAGCCGAAAGTAGTAGTGCAGGTTACAATGCAAGTTTGTATTACCTTTTTTTTGTCAGTTATTTCAAATGTAGGCTACTCGGCATCACTGCATGGACATTCACAGTCATCCTTAATGGAGATAACTGTCTTTAAAAAAAAATTCTATCCTTCCATTAGTTTACTTTTATGTTTTCCTTTTCTTTGTTATTTCAGGTGTGACTCTGGAGGGGGCTATAGTGCCCTGTCCTCTGGCCTCAAGCCCAGGAATCAGGGAGGCAAGGGAAAAACAATGTTGAACCATTGATCTCAACCTCAACCATCCAACCTAAAAGAAGGAACCCCTGTAGGAAATCAACAGTGATCTGCACCACATCTGACCATGCCCTATGCCACTACCGTTAAACACTGAAGCTGTGTTGAAGGTTTCTTTGAACCACAGAAAAAAACACAGGGCTCATCTGGTCCAGAGGATGTAACTCGCTCAACAGAAAGAAAAGAAAGAAACTTTATTTGTCATTGTAAGCAAGCATATACTGAAATACATCCTCCACATTTAACCCATCCTAGCCGTGCAGCTAGGAGCAGTGGGCAGCTGCAGTGTAGCGCCTGTGGACCAACTCCAGTCCTTCCTTCCCATTGCCTTGGTCAGGGGCACAGACAGGAGTATAAACTCTATCATACATGTCTTGATGGTGAGAGGAAACCGGAGCACCGGGAGGAAACCCACATAGACTAGCTAGGATAGGTTCATTTGCAGTACCTGAATTTTCCCCTGGGAATTAATAAAGGAACCTTAATTAATTAATTAGACATGGGGTGAACATGCAAACTCCACACAGAAAGGACCCGGGACAGCCTGGGGCTCAAACCCAGGACCTTCTTGCAGTGAGACAACAAAGCTTACCACTGGGCCACTGTGCTGTCCCAGCATGCACCCTTCATTTTAGACAATTACACGAGTGAAGTTTGGGATATTGCATGACTTGAGTTACTTCTCTGAACAGCTAATGTTGCTATTAGGCTGTTCTTACAAGTCATGGATATAGTAGCGTATTTTTCTGCTTGACAATTTCTTGCTAAAGCACGGTTAGCATTACAGAAAAAAATAGTTGGGCTTTCTTGGTGAAATCAGTGATCCTTCCCAACACTGCACCAGGCAAGTGGGATGTTAGTTCCTGTTGTAGTTGGTCAGATTTCTCCTTCAGCCCTTCAATAGTGAAATGGACCTGTCTCACTCTTTCATTCAGGAGTTGATTCTGTGCCTTCTCTATGATTCTGTCTGCTCTATGTCCTTTCATTGTGGTACACAGGTGCAGGCTAGTGGGTATGAGCTTGTGTTGTCTGCATCTCAGATTGAATCGCAAGTGGTTTCTGTAGTCTGCCATCTTCCGAGCCATCCTTTCATATTCCCTCACCATTTTAAGAGTGTCAGACCCAAATTGTTCCGCAACATGTCTGTGAATGTTCGCATTCATCCAGGTCATGGTTATCCAAAGGAATTGAATCAAGTGCAACTGGACTTGGTATATATCTGTGAAGACGTTTTGCCTCTCATCCAAGAGGCATCTCCTTTAAGTGTAGATAAATAGTGTGTTTGTGTGGGGCCATATGCAACATGTGTAGATACAGCCTATACCTGAATGTCTTTTATGATCTTTTTTGACAATTCAGTAGGTGAACACCTGATTTGTTGATTAAAAAAAACATTGTGGATACTCTTAATTCATGTAGCAGGCCTAAAAGAGAGGGTGGGTGTGGGTGCCTGTAATCTATGTATTAAACTAAAACAACATAGTCTGTTCACCTTTTTGCCACATGTTTTGATGCTTAAAAGCTTGGGTTCCCTATTGTCCTTTCTAAGGTTACATTTTTTTGTTGTCTTGCAAAATGCACTTAAGTAAAAGTCATGTTATTTATATATTTTCTTTTGTCTTTTTTCATATTTAGCATTTTGAGATAATCCGAAAGTAACTGAAAGTAACCAGATTACATTACTTTGATATTATGATACTTAAACAAAGTTACAGAATACATTTTTCAACAGGCAATTTGCAATTGTAACAGAATACATTTATAAAGTAACCCCTGATGATCATTATGTTTCTGCCTCTGCCAACTTCTCGCTGACTCACTCCCTCAAAAGGGTTTCTTTTGTGCTCTGTAGTGATTGTTATGTTCTATACCCCCCCTTTAATTTTTATTTGGTCTTTTTTTTGCATTATTGCGGTCATTCATTTTTTTAATAGAAAAACTATTAATAAAAGAGATTTTATTTAACCATTGTGTCAGTGGATTTAATTTTATAATATTAATTATAGAAATTATTTTTATAGAAAATATGGTTATTATAATTAATTATCTAAGTTATTTATGCAAAATAATTAATATTACTAATAATCATAATATTCATGAAAATTAATCAAATACAATTACATCATTATTTATTAAGTGTAAGCTTGTGGGCTTTTTAACTACTCATTAAAAATTAGATATCTTGCTAGACTCATCAAAGATCACAACAGAGGGACCAGGACCAATGGCCCAAGAATATTACATTTATTTTACAGTCACGGTATATACACACACGTGTGAATATACCATGACAATACATGAGTTGCCACAATACAGGTATTGGGTCAACTTACAGTGCATCCGGAAAGTATTCACACCCCTTCACTTCCCCCACATTTTGTTATATTACAGCCTTATTCCAAAATTGATTAAATTCCTTTTTTTTCTCATCAATCTACACACAATACCCCATAATGACAAAGTGAAAAAGGTTTTGTAGACATTTTTGCAAATGTATTAAAAATAAAAAACTGAAATATTGCATGTACAAAAGTATTCATACCCTTTGCTATGACACTCAAAATTGAGCTCAGGTTCATCCTGTTTCCACTGATCATCCTTGAGATGTTTCTACATCTTGATTGGAGTCCACTTGTAGTAAATTCAATTGATTGGACATGATTTGGAAAGGCACACACCTGTCTATATAAGGTCCCACTGTTGACAGTGCATGTCAGAGCAGAAACCAAGCCATGAAGTCAAAGGAATTGTCTGTGGACCTCCGAGACAGGATTGTATCGAGACACAGGTCTGGGGAAGGGTACAAAAAATTTTCTACAGCTTTGAAGGTCCCGAAGAGCACAGTGGTCTCCATCATTCGTAAATGGAAGAAGTTTGGATCCACCAGAACTCTTCCTAGAGCTGGCCGCCCAGCCAAACTGAGCAATCGGGGGAGACGGGCCTTGGTCAGGGAGGTGACCAAGAACCCGATGGTCACTCTGACAGAGCTCCAGCGTTCCTCTGTGGAGATGGGAGAACCTTCCAGAAGGACAACCATCTCTGCAGCACTCCACCAATCAGGCCTTTATGGTAGAGTGGCCAGATGGAAGCCTCTGCTCAGTAAAAGGCACATGACAGCCCGCTTGGATTTTGCCAGAAAGCACCTAAAGGACTCTCAGACCATGAGAAACAAGATTCTCTGATCTGATGAAACCAAGATTGAACTCTTTGGCCTGAATGCCAAACGTCACGTCTGAAGGAAACCAGGCACCTCTCATCACCTTGCTAATACCATCCCTACAGTGAAGCATGGTGGTGGCAGCATCATGCTGTGGGGATGTTTTTCAGCGGCAGGAACTGGGAGACTAGTCAGGATCGAGGGAAGATGAATGGAGCAAAGTACAGAGAGATCCTTGATGAAAACCTGCTCCAGAGCACTCAGGACCTCAGACTGGGGTGAAGGTTTACCTTTCAACATGACAACGACCCTAAGCACACAGTCAAGACAAGGAAGGAGTGGCTTCGGGACAAGTCTGTGAATGTCCTTGAGTGGCCTAGCCAGAGCCCAGACTTGAACCCCATTGAACATCTCTGGAAAGACCTGAAAATAGCTGAGCAGCGACGCTCCCCATCTAACCTTACAGAGCTTGAGAGGATCTGTAGAGAAGAATGGGAGAAATACCCCAAATATAGGTGTGCCAAGCTTGTAGCTTCATACCCAAGAAGACTTGAGGCTGTAATAGCTGCCAAGGGTGCTGAGTAAAGGGTGTGAATATTTATGTACATGCAATATTTCCGGTTTTTATTTTTAATAAATTTGCAAAAATTTCTACAAAACATTTTTCACTTTGTCATTATGGAGTATTGTATGTAGATTGATGAGAAAAAAAGGAATTTAATCAATTTTGGAATAAGGCTGTAACATAACAAAATGTGGGGAAAGTGAAGGGGTGTGAATACTTTCCGGATGCACTGTAGTTGCAGCACAGGAGCAGGCTGCAAATACTAGCAAACAGCAAACAACTAATGTCACTTTGCAGATAATAAGAAAAGGTGTTCTAAAGCCAACGTTAAAGCTTATGAGGAAACATCCCCACGATGGACAATGTCTCCCACCCACTCCATGACGTGCTGGTTGGGTGTACTTTTAGGAAAGAAAATATTAAAAAAAAAACTCTGATAAATGTCATATGTGTATCATCGAATGGGGGGGTAATAAAGATGTTTTACTTATAGTTACAAAGGAGATATTTTTTTCGGTGTCTACAATTCGTTTCTATTATTCAAGGTGGACATATCAGATCTGCAAATAATAAAATACTTTTCTGCCAAGCACAGGTTACATCTTTTACCCCTAACTGAATATGCACTACTCTTTGCAAGGATTTTCCATGAGACAGAATAACTGGTATTCTTGTCTACCAATGACCAAATGTGGCGGCTTAAGGCTGCTGCATTTCTTGCATGCTCGTTTCTGAAGCTACTCATATGGGCGTTAAACCTAATTTTAAAAGGGCCCTCTGTTAATCCCACGTAAATGTCCACATTGCAGTTGTCTTCTCTTGTCACTGATGCCTGGTAGATGACTCCCTCTATCTGGCATTTTCCTTCAAGAGGACACGATGCCTTAACACAGCATTTGCCGTGTTAAGGCATCGGAAGTTTTGTCGGCTGCAAACCGACAAAACTTCTAATTTTTATAAAACAGAGCCCGATCAATATGACAATCTTCTACACAGCAACATAACCAAATCATACAAGACTGGGAAGTCTGCTGAAAGAGACATCACCTTAAAGGACAAAAAAATTACATCGGATCTGGAATTAGACGACCGCACTGATGTCACCTCCCAGATGAAAGCCTTTATTATCCTGAAAGACCACAAACCACATTTTAAAAACAAACCAACATGTAGGCTTATCAACCCCACCAAACCCGAAATAGGTAAGCTAAGCAAAAAAATTATTGAAAATATAAATCGGACGATTCTGAAGCGGGTCTCCTTAAATCAGTGGAAGAACACCGACCAAGTATTGAAATGGTTTAAGGACATAGATGACAAGAGCAGGCATACGTTCATATGCTTTGATATTTGTGAATTTTACCCCTCCATGACTAAAGAGCTACATCACAAAGCTACTGAATTTGTCTCAGCATACACCAAAATATCCGACCAAGACAGAGACATAAATAATAGCCCACGCTAAAGAGTCAATCTTATATCACAAGGGAATCCCATGGCAAAAGCAAGGTAATAGCAAATTTGACGTGACCATGGGCAGCTTCGACGGGGCAGAGACCTGTGAGCTAGTGGGCTTGTACTTGTTGTCTCAACTACACGTCCTAGACATCAACGTCGAGCTATATAGAGACGATGGGCTGGCAGTCTGCAACAAACCGGCAAGAGAAGTAGAGAGAATAAAAAAGAAAATGTGTAGTATATTTGCAAACAATGGACTAAAAATTTCAATTGAGGCTAACAAACAACAGATTGACTTCCTCGACATCCCATTAGACCTTAAAAATGGTACATACAGGCCTTACATGAAGCCCAACAATATAGTACAATACATCCACAGAGAAAGCAATCATCCACCGTCCATTTTGAAAAATATCCCAGTGAGCATAAACAAAAGACTCTCATGTTTATCATTCAGTGAGGCCATCTTTAATGAAGCAGCCCCCCCCCCATACCAGGAAGCATTACAAACGTGAATATGATTTCAGACTTAAGTACAAACCACCACCAATTAGTGACAGCCAGCAACAACAACAAAAAAACCATAACAGAAGTCAGAACATCACGTGGTATAAGCCTCTCTACAGCGACACTGTGGCCTCTAATATTGGAAAACAATTTTTCAAGCTTTTGGATGAGTGCTTTACCCCAGACCATCTACTGAGAAAAATATTCATCAGAAACAGTCAAAATGAGCTACGGCTGCATGCCAAATGTCCAGCAGGTTATTTCATCCCACAACACAAGCATCATGGCCAAGGCACAGACCCCCTTACCGCAACCAAACACCTCCAACTGCAAATGCTGTGTTAAGGCATCGTGTCCTCTTGAAGGAAAATGCCAGATAGAGGGAGTCATCTACCAGGCATCGGTGACAAGAGAAGACAACTGCAATGTGGACACTTATGTGGGATTAACAGAGGGCCCTTTTAAAATTAGGTTTAACGCCCATATGAGTAGCTTCAGAAACGAGCATGCAAAAAACGCAGCAGCCTTAAGCCGCCACATTTGGTCATTGGTAGACAAGAATATCAGTTATTCTGTCTCATGGAAAATCCTTGCAAAGAGCAATGCATATTCAGTTAGGGGCAAAAGATGTAACCTGTGCTTGGCAGAAAAATATTTTATTATTTGCAGACCTGATATGTCTACCTTGTATAATAGAAACAAATTGGCCACCAGCTGTAGACACCAAAAAAATATCTCCTTTGTAACTATAAGTAAAACATCTTTATTATCCCCCCCATTAGATGATACACATATGACATTTATTAGTTTTAATATTTTTTTTATATTTTAACTGCCTGTCCTTCCAACTGTGCCCCAACACCACCCCACTATATGATTCACATAAATTACCTTGTTATATTTTTAATGTACGCCGTTTCAACAGTGCCCTGGCCCCTAAATGCTTTTCAAAACAAACCTGTCCCTTAACCCATTGGTTGTAATGTTGTCTACCCCTCCATTGGTTGCTGTGCATCATAAGTACCTACCCCACTGCTTGTTATAGTTTAAATGTTTCCTCATCTGACTGGTTGCTGTCCAACCGGAATTAGGGGCGTGATGCTGGGCAACGCAAACTGTATGATTCTTTGTTTAACCACATTAGCAGCTGATGAGTGCGCATCGCACGAAACAGGCCTGCACTGCAATGTATTAAAACCTTTTTTCCTGTATCTGTGTTGATATATATAAATATATATATATATATATGTGTGTGTGTGTGTGTGTGTGTGTGGTTGCTTCCCATTTTTTCTCCTTTAGGGAGTTATTCCTTATCTGATGCAAGGGTCTAAGGACAGGATGTTGTTTTCCTGTAAAGCCCCTTGAGGCAAATTTGTAATTTGTGATACTGGGAAATACAAATAAAATTGACTTGACTTGACTTGAAATGAGAGAGAGAGCGATTATAACTGTGTTTTTGAACTTGCAATTTTCCATTCAAAATAAACACATTAAAAAAATAATATTCTGTCATACAATATTTTTGCTTGTTGAATCATTATATTCAAGGTAACACATCAAACAAATATTCAATATTCAAGTTGCAGCTTTAACAGCCAATGTAAAACCCGATGAGGTATTAGAGCACCCGGTATTGTTTTACACCAAATTGTATCATACAGATGCAGGACTTTCAAATTTGGTATATCCTAGTAAAAGCTAGAGCATATGCCATTGTGTTTGGTGCAATACCTGTTTGTATTATTCTCCAAAGGTGGCATCTCTGCATCAGGGGCTGGTGGGGCCTGGCCCCACCAGTTGTTGCCACTGGACGACATGATCAGTAAATCAGTAATTCAGTGTAACAAATAATCTACCACTACTACTAATTTTGGCTGCTCCCGTTAGGGTTTTTTTTCCTAGATCTATCTTAATATATATATATATTTTCCTTCTTTGTAATGAACATTGTTGCACTTTTTTTAGACATGACAGCGGTCTGATACATTCAAAATATTTTCCTGCACCTGTTGTGTTAAGGTCACTACTTCATCTATCAGTCTTTGTTTGGTGAGCATGGGGCCGGCCCGTCAGTGTTCGTTTAACCAAGTGAGCAGATGAAAACAATGTGCATGTTCAGCGAGCTTTCAATAATGAGCAGTCGGGCACGATCATGTTGGCCTCATGCTAAGAGCAGCCAATAAAAAAAATAATAGCATTAATGACGCAATTTGTACATTGTTACGCGCACCAGCTAAACAGAAGACAGAAAGCATTACGAGTCGAAACCTACGCTAAGCACTGGTGGGGGGGAGACTTCCCGATAGCTCAGTGGACAAGTGATATCACGAAGTTGACAAACACTGGCTGGAGGGATGTGACATAGGTACATCAAGTATATTTACGAAAGAATCAACGAAGGCATACAAGTCTTTAGAAGCATATTGTAACGTGCACAGATAAGTAGACACGTTGGCCCTTGGCTGACGGATCGGACCCTTTAGTCGACTGGTTAACGTAGTCAGTCGCCTGGGGTGCGGGAACCAAAGAGTTCGTGTGCCGGCTGTGACGGTCCGGCCAGGGACGCCCTATCCCGAAGGAGGGGGGGGTAGTGTAATGTACACGAATTAAGTAGACACGTTAGCCCTTGGCTAATGGGTCGGACCCTTTAGTCAACTGGTTAACGTTGTCGCCCGCGGTGTGGGAGATCTGAGTTCGCGTCCCGGCTGTGGCGGTTCTCGACTGCCCCCCTGAGTTCGCTACATTGGTGTCAGAAGAGGGATGGTGAGACCGTGAGGTCATCGGGAAGCGCGTGTACCCAGAGGCGTGAGAGAGCTGATATGTTGAAGCGTGGGGACGCGCTTCCCAAAAGAGGTGTAATGTACACAAATAAGTAGACGGGTCGGGCCCTTTAGTCGACTGGTTAACCTTGTCGCCCGCGGTGCAGGAGATACGAGTTTGCGTCCTGGCTGTGGCGGTTCCCGTGGCTGTCCCCCGAATTCGCTACATTGGTGTCAGAAGTGGGATGGTGAGACCGTGAGGCCATCGGAAGCGCATGCACCCAGAGGCGTGAGGGACCTGATATGCTGAAGCGAGGGGACGCGCTTCCCGAAAGAGGGGGGTAGTGTAACGTGCACGGATAAGTAGAGACGTTGGCCCTTGGCTAACGGGTCGGACCCTTTAGTCGACTGGTTAACGTAGTCGCCCAGGGTGCAGGAGCCAAGAGTTCATGTCCCAGCTGTGACGGTCCGGCCGGGGATGCCCTATCCCGAAGGAGGGGGGCAGTGTAAGCCAGTCAGTCCCATGTGGCTCGCTACAAAAGCTGCCTTGTTGTGTTGTTACTCAGACGCCTTTGGTCATTATGGTAACTGCACTGGTCTCAATCATTAAACATGAAATCACTATACTACAACCAAACAGAATATCATGGTCAAACCTGGGTTTTAATTGTCAATGTATTTCTGTCGGTAAAGGTCCTCAACAGGCTCATCTGCTTGCTGCATTTACATTTTCTCACTTTACAGTAGACACTTTATCCAAATCGACTAACAAGAGAGCCAACAGCAGGTATTCCTGCGTCAACCTACAGTTGTCTTAGAGCACTGAATAGCAGTCATATCATGAACAAGAGTGTGCATCTCGTCACACCAAGTGCTGTCTTTTTCAACTACCAGGCTGTGCTGTGAAAGTCACAGGTACGAATCCCTTTCCATTACATCAGCCCACTTGGCCATATTCCAACTGTGAAAGATTCAAGCCCTTCTCAATCCACCCCCCCCCCCGTCACGTGGTGCTGGCCTTTTTAGGACGGGGCCATGGGGCGGGCCTTAATATCATCTCATTCATGATTGGTCCCTTAAATGTCGCTCTGCGCTGATCGCTGTCAAAATAGAAACAAGACATCTTTTCAACAAATTTAGGCTGTATTACCAATTATCAACTTTTTAACAAGTTAGCAACATTTTGGTAATTTGCCATGAATTTGGTGGAGTTCTTTGTGGGTTTTATGTGCAATTTTCTGTATACCTTGGTATCAAGAGGGAAATTAACAAGAAAACCATTATGACCTCTCATACTGAAAACAAGCTTAACTATAGCTAACACAGCACAACTTATATATTGTTATATCCACATTCGCCCAGTTCTAGTATGTACAATGGAAACACATTAGGGTACAACTGGGCTTTACTGGGCTCAGCCTTTTACGGCATGGTCCTGGGTAGGGAAGTTGAGGTATAAGTGTTCGTCTAAGTGCAACAGGTTTACACTTTTAGTGAAAGGAATAATGGTGGATACAAAATTGTCTATGCCCGAATTGTTTGAGTGTTGGTTCCAAACTAGTTTGTTAGCCTCAAAAACTTTGCTTCTTCAAACTTGTCCCTACCTTCATTCCTCTGCATGTAGTTACTATACTGACACATTCATGGTTTGGATATTCCTGGATTATCCATTGTCGTAAATAAACCTGTTAAAAAAAAGGACATTTATTTGCAGGTAAATCTTCAGGATTGTAACTTTAAATATAATGTTGGGAGATTCCGTGTCATGTGTTGTTCAGTATTACTTGAACACAGTACTTTCTTTAAAATTGTCTGATGTGACTTGAATGGCAGGATGAAGTAGTTAGTAAAGACATCCCTTAACCAGGGGACCCAGGTTGAAGTACCTGTGTTGAGTAGTATCCACTATGCCCATGGGCCCTTGAATAAGACACTGTATCCCAACAAGACACCGTGTCAATCACATTTTTACTTTTAATGCATTTTTTAAGTATTGGCAGTTCGGGAGCATCCCGGTAGGTCAACCAGTCAATTGTACAAGTGATTTTAGAAACAATCACAAATCTGGCTCAGGACCCCTCCTACGTATACCTCCAGTCTTTCTCCACTGTTCTCACAGCTTTAAAAAAAAAGAACGAAAAAAAACTGCCAAAGATAATTTACTAGAAATTCAAAGACTGTGTAGATGGATATTCTTGAAATGCTTAGTGTAATGACACATCAGCCCCATAACAAGGTATACTGGGACCATCTTTTTTTTCCCCTTTCGTCAAATTTGAGTTTGTAGCTTTACAGTGAGAAAAGAATGTGAGATAAGAGGCTATATTTGATGTCAGCTCTTTGAATGCACTCTTCAGTCTTTACAATATGAAAAGATTATTCCTCACAAAGAACTTGTGTACCGAATGCTATAAAAAATCTAAACTGCAACGAAGTAAAACTTCATTAAATGATATTCTGTAGAAAAGCATCTTCAGGACATTTTAATGAACAAATAAACATTTCATCATCTTCCCTATGAATGACATTTTCATAAACATACAAAAAAATTCTAAAATTCCTAAAGAGAAAAAAATAAGATAGCACCCATTTGAGTATTGTGCCTCATGATAAAAGGCTTTTCAGGAATTTCTTCCAAGGAATCACAAATAACCATGAAGTGTCCGTCTGTTGTGATCATCTATAACCAGTTTAAAGCAGAAATAAAATGTACTGACACCAGCATACTAAGTGCACCCTATGCCTAGCCACACCATGCAGTCAGGATCACACCAGACCATTTCTTATCATTTAGACTTGTAAAAAGTTCCGGTTACACTTTACTTTAGGGGGTCAGAGGGGTTGGATTCCTAGTAATGAGGTGGTAATTATCACGTAATTCACATATGGTTGAAATTACCCTGTAATTTGGGTTAGGGAGGGTTAGGGTTAGCTGTAAAATTACCGGTAAAAACTACCACCTTATTACTAGGAAATTACTAGGTAATTTCTGACCCCCTAAAATAAAGTGTTACCAAAGTTCCATATGAAGGCGTTACTGCAAGAACAGTAGACATGAACATTTGCACCCACTGCATTACAGTGCAGTACTGTATAGTACAAAAGTAAAGTAAAAGTTTAAATACATGTCCTTATCCAAGGGCAGTCAAGCATCATTGTCACGTCCCTGATTTCAGATATTTAAAAAGACTGCCATAAAGGAAGTCATACAGTTCATGTATACAAGACCAAAAAGGATTATAGTTTGCAGAAAATATTCTGCAGCATTAAAATCTGCACAATTCCATCTATGCGTGTATATTTCACTAAGTTACTAATAAAAAGAAAAAAATCTATAACTTGTGGCTGAGGTCTCTACATGTCCATAAAGGACTATTTTGAAGCCCACTGTCATTATGCACTGGCTTCTGTAGGTCCACCTCCAATGTCTGGGATTTGATCTGCAAAAGACTGGGTCATCCACTGTCCATCTGGCAGCTGGCCTTCTGTGGTAGTGCTGATTTGTGAAGTGGTTGCCTTTTCTGCTACTTCTAAAAAATGAAATGGAAAAAAAAAGACATGGTCAGGAGCCTTGTCAATGACAGCTGTGCCAATGACACCTCTCCCTCCACAAAAAGGTCAGAGGTTGGTTATAGTAGCTTGTAAGGATTCAGCATTAAAACTGAGTACACTTTATCAGGGGAGCTGATTGGCAAAATATGGGTTTGAACCTGGGTCTCAGCTCATCTCATCTCATCATCAGCTGCTTCTCTGGGGTCGGATAACAGTGGCAGCAAGCTAAGTAGGGAACTCCAGACGTCCCTCTCCCCAGAAGTACCCTCCAGCTCCTCCTGGGGGATCCCAAGGCATTCCCAGGCCAGATAAGACATGTAGTTCCTCCAGTGAGTTCTGGGTCTACCCCGGGGTCTCCTCCCAGTTGGACATGCCCGGAAAACCTCCAAAGGAAGGCGCTCAGGAGACATCCTAATCAGATGCCTGAACCACCTCAACTAGCTCCTTTCAACGCGAAGGAGCAGTGACTCTACTCTGAGCTCCCTCCGGATGTCCTAGCTCTTCCTCCTATCTCTAAGGCACTCCCAGACACCCTATGGAGGAAACTCATTTCAGCCGCTTGTATCTGCGATCTCACCTGGTTTGAACTTGGGTCTCCAGGCTAAATGACCATCTTTCTGCTCAAAAGTTCCTATGGTTGCTTCATCAGCTGCTGCTCACTTGCTCAAAGGTTTGGGTTGCTTTCTTACCATGTATTCATCACAGTGCTTACTTAGTTGTCATTAACTAAGACTTGGCACTTGTCGATGTGTTTAGTCTAATGAGAAATTATTAGGTTTGACCAGTGTTCCCCAATCAAGTTCTCAAGGCCCCAACATCCTGTAGATTTTCATTGTAACCCTGCATGCATAGGCCTGCTTGTACTTCACTCTACCAATCATATTATAGTACTCATTATTCCAGGCGTGCCAGATCTGACATCACCTGTGTTATGTCAGCGACTATTAACTCAACCAATCAGCACTTAATTATGTCAGATTTGTACATGATTACAATGAAAATCTGCAGGGCAGGGGGACCTTGAGGACTGGAATGGGAAACACCGGGTTAGACAATTAGGCTCACTTAAAGGGACAATTCACCAATTTTCAACCTCCGTTCTGTCTATCTGTGGCGGGGATAGCACATGAACGACCCTGGCAGTTGTTTTCCGATTGTTTCTGCATCTCTGGAGCAGCAGTGAAACCGAGTTTTTTTTTTTTTTGTGGCCGTCAAGCGATGTATTGTGATGTCAGTTGGCAGCCAGAAAAAACTTAATACAGCCTAGTAGGGTTTCTAATACTCTAATCTACTCTAAACACACTGCTCAAAAAACACATTCTCCTCTCTTGGCTATGCTACATTTCCGATGGTAGAAATGATGTCCCACAGCACTAGCGCAGAGGATTTTATGCACAATGATACAGAGGCTAACATGCAGTAGTACATTCTGGTACGCTTAGGCGCTGCGGGAAAGACTCCGTGAGCAGAAGAACAGATTTCTCCATCAATAGAGTACACGGTGAGGACTTTATTGCTGCAGCCAACTACATAACTCATCAGTACTGTTTGCACATTCACTAAACCATCAGTGAAATTTCCCTTTAAGGGACGACAAGGACAGTGAATGAACTCAACAGACTCTGAATGCAGACATGCTTTTTTCTCCCAAACAATCATCAAACTCCACCACCCCGGATCCAGGGCAGAGAAATTAATTTGAATCTGCACAGAGCAGCTGCCTTTGAGTGTAGCCTAGCCAGTGCTTAGTTTGTAAATCAAGATCATGGAACAACAAGGGGAAAGTGATCCAGTAGGTCAACCATAAAGGGAGATGTCTCGGAATGTATAATTACATGTGTGGCAAACAGATTAGACCAAATATTTATTACTGATTTTATCATATCTTTAACATTATTAAACGACTATTTTATTCAGAGGGCTGACTGAAAATATTACTTTTATTGCAAACCTATATATTGTCAACCCATGACAACTTATAAAAATTGTAATGCAACAGCAATCAACCATTTAGCAAAGTGGACTACCAAACCATTTATGAGCAAATTCGTACATATTCAGACACAAAAACAAATAAGGTCAACTGTTACATATGCCTTTTTTCCATCTCTATGCCTGCATTGAATTTCAGCTGCCACAATTCACTTTCACAGAAGCAGTTAGTTCACAGATGTCTGCCACATGATTATGCTGTGAGCACCACACCAGATATCGATAAGCTCATAACCGGCCCTCATGGAGAGACAAGCCAATTATGTGTTTTGGAGGAAGAAAAAAAGAACACAGCAAGTTGTTTTTTTTTCTAGAATATATCATAATATAAAAATTAACTTTGATTGCTACAAGAGAAGTGGGATCCTCACAGTTAGGCGATGAAATGCAAGTGGTCCAAAACAAATGCTGGATCTTGTTCTAGCACGATCTGGCACAAATTAAGCAGTGAGCTGAGTGTACACTACCGTTCAAAAGTTTGGGATCACCCAAACAATTTTGTGTTTTCCATGAAAAGTCACACTTATTCACCACCATATGTTGTGAAATGAATAGAAAATAGAGTCAAGACATTGAGAAGGTTAGAAATAATGATTTGTATTTGAAATAAGATTTTTTTTACATCAAACTTTGCTTTCGTCAAAGAATCCTCCATTTGCAGCAATTACAGCATTGCAGACCTTTGGCATTCTAGCTGTTAATTTGTTGAGGTAATCTGGAGAAATTGCACCCCACGCTTCCAGAAGCAGCTCCCACAAGTTGGATTGGTTGGATGGGCACTTCTTTGAGCAGATTGAGTTTCTGGAGCATCACATTTGTGGGGTCAATTAAACGCTCAAAATGGCCAGAAAAAGAGAACTTTCATCTGAAACTCGACAGTCTATTCTTGTTCTTAGAAATGAAGGCTATTCCATGCGAGAAATTGCTAAGAAATTGAAGATTTCCTACACCGGTGTGTACTACTCCCTTCAGAGGACAGCACAAACAGGCTCTAACCAGAGTAGAAAAAGAAGTGGGAGGCCGCGTTGCACAACTGAGCAAGAAGATAAGTACATTAGAGTCTCTAGTTTGAGAAACAGACGCCTCACAGGTCCCCAACTGGCATCTTCATTAAATAGTACCTGTTAGAGCCTGTTTGTGCTGTCCTCTGAAGGGAGTAGTACACACCGGTGTAGGAAATCTTCAATTTCTTAGCAATTTCTCGCATGGAATAGCCTTCATTTCTAAGAACAAGAATAGACTGTCGAGTTTCAGATGAAAGTTCTCTTTTTCTGGCCATTTTGAGCGTTTAATTGACCCCACAAATGTGATGCTCCAGAAACTCAATCTGCTCAAAGAAGTGCCCATCCAACCAATCCAACTTGTGGGAGCTGCTTCTGGAAGCGTGGGGTGCAATTTCTCCAGATTACCTCAACAAATTAACAGCTAGAATGCCAAAGGTCTGCAATGCTGTAATTGCTGCAAATGGAGGATTCTTTGACGAAAGCAAAGTTTGATGTAAAAAAAATCTTATTTCAAATACAAATCATTATTTCTAACCTTCTCAATGTCTTGACTCTATTTTCTATTCATTTCACAACATATGGTGGTGAATAAGTGTGACTTTTCATGGAAAACACAAAATTGTTTGGGTGATCCCAAACTTTTGAACAGTAGTGTACATATCAACCTGTATTGTCTGTTATCATGATACAGAACCTGGTGATTTTTACATTCTTAAACCTCCCACCATACACGGCATTGTGAGACTAGTATAATTCTAACTTAAACTCAGGTTCAGCAGGATACACTGCAGCTGGGTCTTTGTGTGGTTACCTGCATTTTCGGCAGACGAGAATGTACAGTGACCATTGCTCTGGCTCTGTGGCTGGCCTCCCTCAGGTCCTCCCTCAATATATGCTCCTCCGTAAGCATCCTCATAACCAGGGTCATACAGCTCCTCCTTTATTGCCATCCTCTTGGCATCCTCTGTTGATGTAAAGAAGGGAAACGCTATCTTACACTCCAATTCACTTAAGCATCCTCTGACTTGGCTCCCAAGATCAATCAAAATCAATTCTTAAGTGACAGTGAGGAGGGATTTTCAGTGGCAGGATGTATTGAAAGTAAAAAGTAAACCTGCTACCAGGCTTTGTATCTTTAAACTTTTACAAATATTATCTCCTTACATGTTATATTCTGTTAACATCGGAGATATTTCAGATTCTCCACATTATTCTATGTTTACAACTTAATGTATTTGTTCTGAAATTGCTTTCTTGGCCAGACCTCTCTTTAATACAGGATTTTCCATGCACTCTTTGCAATTATCTACTTAGAATATAAAACTTGACATGGCTAACATAAGAATAAATATTTCACAACAGATGAACAGAATTGGTTCACCAATGTCTAACAATTTCTTAAGCAACAGATGATAGTGTGTCCACTATCCAGCTAATGTTTTACCTGCTCCACCTCATTCCAACTATTCTACAGCATGCAAGCTATCCTTTCTTCAGTACACAGACATTTATTTCCTGAAATTTTAGTAATTTAAGTGGTTCTCTTATACAGAGCTACTTGTGTGTGCAACAGCAGAACACGCTCCAATTCCTAGAACATCAACATTACAAATAACAAATAGTAAGGGACGTAAGGGTCAGAACCACAGTGCTTTCATAATATTCCTGGGACCCTGGAATGATTATGAAGTGGTCACATTAAGGAGAGAACTGCCTTGATGAGAAAACCACATCCAATTATCCAAGTGTGGCATCCAGCCACTGGTTCTCACCCTTGGCCAACCCCAGGTCAAAGGAATAATTGACTTCCTCGATTTCATTGTTTCTTCTGACTCCCTTGAGCTGATCCCTCAGCTCCCTCAATTTGATGTAGAAGTGGACTTTGTCCTGGGCACGGGGGAACTGGGCACAACGGGCACTGGAGGAAGGCATCAGATATAGAGCCTATGTGGGGGAGATGGCATAGGGTCAGTTCAATTCTTTTCAGTAATTATTACCAGAATCAGAAATCCCAATGTGGTGGAGTACCTACCACGTCACAGTCTGGTATTTTGTGCGGCTGCAACCCAAATTCAAGTTGCTTTGGTTTTTTGCCAAACATCTCCCTGCAGAACATTTCATAAATGCCTAAGGAAAAGAAAAACACAATTCTTGTGGTAAAATGGAGATACAAATAATTTCATCATATGCATTTTCATTGAAATGGGCATTTACTTACATTTTCCATTGAAAACTGCAATAAGAGGCTTGTATTTTTTCAACTTTTCTGTGAGAATTTTGCCTCCTTCACGTAGCTCTTTACTATTTAAAAAAAAGAAATATATAGTACAATGTTCATATGTGAAATTACAATTAGGTCAAAAATGAGATAAAGCTATTATTTTAAACCAATTGGTTTGGACCTAACAACACTTTTTCCTTTTCTTTTTGTTTACCAAAATGGTTTTGCTGAAGAACTTTCAATTCTAAAAGCGTAAAATAGAACATGAAGAAAATGCATGTACATTTTAGCCTAGCTACATGGGAAGAGAAGTTCACAATTTTACAAAAGATGTATCTCTAACTTCTGCAACAGTTTGTAAATTTACATTTGAAATTCTACATACGTACACACATCAATAAAGTGCTAATATTGATGCTATAGTTAAGAGATCTATGGTCTTCTAACATCATGCCTCATGCCAAGCAAAGAATCTGACATTGGGAAAGGGTTCCCAATTAAATCCAACTGAATTGCATTATTGCTGCACTGCCATTTAGGTACAAAAATCAATTCTCTAGATGACTGGTACCACCACTAAAGGTTTAGTTAGTTTGGATATATGTGTTTTAGTTTGGCTATATGTGTTAGTTTGAATATGTGTGTTCTTGTAGTTTTTGGATATGTTTTTGTCTTTATGTTGCACTGCTGTGGGCTGGGGAAAATGGCATTTCGCTTCATTTCATGTATGCAAGTACATGAGGTGAAATGACAAATAAAGTGTTCCTGATTCCTGATTATATGTCATAGTTTATTTAAATATGGTTTTGGCTCATTTGACTACCTTGAGAGGTCTTTGCTTCCTGGTGTTGCTCTGGCCACCATGTTGGTGAAGCCGATCTTGTATTTTACTGGAAGCATGGTGTCGTGCATGTGGTTGAGTTGCTCATCAGTGAATCCAGAGAGGAAGAGACACTTCCCTAAAAAAAGGATAAAATCATTCACTTCTATTATCAACAGTTACCATTGAATTTAAACACCTAGGTACTATGGAATTAATTTCTAAATGTAGAATCCATAGACCTGCAAAGAACACCTGTAGTTAGTGTTACATAAATAACAAAAATGCTGTCATTCAACTTACAAAAATGGTTTCCAGGGCCGGGGAACCAACGTCCAATGTAGGCTGCCATCAAACCTGGATTGATGCCAATCTAAAGAGGAAATTGCAGGTATTTTCGTGGCAATGTATTTATAATTTCTTAGCCTATCAATAACAGCAGAGCACTTCACTCTCAACAGAACCGATGGATGGATAATCTTACAATGACATAGTCCAGGTTGTAGTCCAGCAAGTCTGGAAGTGTTTTGGTCATAACCTCCTCTTCAGTCATTCCCTTAAAGCGGTCCACTTTCCTCTTCACCTTCTTGAAGCTCTCATCTATCTTCTCCTGCTTGCCATCTATCGCACCCTCCTTGGCTTTTTTAGGCTTTGGCCCTGGTTTGGCCTTGGGTGCGTTTGGGTCCTTGGGCACCTTTGGCGCTTTTGGGATTTTTGGTGGTTTAGGTGCCTGTGGTTCCTTAGGTTGCACTGGTCTTCCTCTTTTTTTGGCTGGAGCTGGATTAAATGTAAATAAAAAAACTGAGAATGATTGTGTGCACTCTGAGCATTTACTAGCTAGCTAGCTCTGAAGTTAACTGAACTACTGTGTCAGCTAATTTGGCATATTGGAAGATGATCTGAATTTTGGAAAGGTCGGTGACCAGCTCTGGGGTAAACAGTGATGTATAATGGAATACTGATTAAAAATATATTCTAGAATCTGCCAAAGAGATCACTGCAAGGGCTGGAACCTGAAAGCTGAGTCTTTCCGAACTCAGCTTTCAGGTTCCAGTTGTAACTAAATCAAACAGATTTTTTTTTCTTTTGTAAACAAGCTAGCTCATCACAATGCTTTTAGCTAAAGAATTAGCTTAAGACTAATGGCTGACTTTGAATGACAAAAACCAGTCAGCTAAGTCAGCTATCTCAATAGAGGAAGATGAGTAAAGAGGCAGTCAAGGAGTAGTTCTTATATGGTCCAGGACAAAGAACAGCTACACAATCAATATTATTTGATATTTTACACTTATGAACAAATGAATTAATTTGGTTTTCCATCCAAAACCAGTTGAAAGCCAATAGTTTAAATACAATATAAAAGGATTTATCTGAAAAAGAAAGTTGTACGTTTCACTAGGTTGGCAGGCTCTTGCTGATCCATCATTGGCTCTGGATTGGCAGTCATGTGTGCCATGACCCTCTCGCCTGCCTGTCCCTCTGGGTAGTGAGACTGGTGGTGAGGACTGAAACCTGAGTATTGGGCTTGGAGTGCTTGAAACTGCTGGGCAGACTGAATCCTTAGGGTGAAGAAAAAAAAAAGTATGGCAAAAAAGTATTAACAACAGCCATAAAGGGTGACACAAGAGTGGGACCTGCTTTGAGGGACAGAAAATCCAAATTAATGCAATTTCCACATTAAAGGAGAGACAATGTGGTGCAATATAGGCCTGTATCAGAATATTACTTAATATAGGTACTATACCTTTAAAAATAATCTTGCACCATACCTTAAAAAGAAAGCTTCTCTTGCTTTGAACCCACCTCTCCTTATAAAGTTATCAAGCTTGGTTTAGATTTTTCAGACAAAAACTTCACTGATCAATTCAGTGTTGAGAAACTTGTGTCTCTGTTGAATCTTCTCACTAGGCTTCAAAATCTTCCAATATGACAAAATAGTCCATTTGGGCAACAGTTTAAGACTTCTAAAGTCATGATATATATCTTTTTTATAATCAGGAAGCTCACAAGGACCGTTGTGGCAAGTAAAATGTGATTGTGAAAGTGTAAAATAGTAATTTTAACTTAACAGAAAGCCTGGTTTGTGACTATTTTTTCCAATGTAACAAATTAAGACATGTCTCACTGTACTGTGATGTAAAAGTTTTCAAAAAGTAGATATATCACGGTCTTCTTCTTTCAGCTTGTTCCCCGTTTTTCAGGGGTTGCCACAGCGGATTTTATAGTTTCCTTCGGTACCCTGTGAGGGCACAGCACCAATGGCGATCGTTGTTAACCCGGGCTACAACTGATCCAGTATGGTCTTGTCAATCGCATAATGATTTGGAAAAGTTTTACGTTGGATGCCCTTCCTGACACAACCACTAACCCTATGGATGGGGGCACAAGTAAAGCACTGAATGCCATCCCAGTATTCATGGACTTGCGCCCATGCCTGTCACCAATGATATATCATGGTCTAAGAAGGCTTAAACAATTCTCACATTGGACTGTGTTGAAGCCCAGTGACTACACTCAGCAAGGTGGTAAGTTTCTCAATACTGATGTGATCATGGAAGTTTTTGTTTGCACGATTCTAAATGATGTCAACAATGTTTTAATGACGTCTAGGGGGAGAAAAAAAAGAAAAAGAAAAAGCAAACCTATCTTTTAAGCTGGTGATTAATGGAGCTAATCAGTTACTGAACATATTTCCTGACACAGAATAGACGGCACTTGATCAACACATTATTATGCCCCTGGCCAGATAAAAATTGTATTCCACCAACCATACATGTTTATGTAACGCCCATTTTATATATATTTAAAAGACACTTAAATCAAAATATTCACACTGAAGGACATATCTTCCAGCTCAATAACATCTGAAGTGGAAATGAATTTCCATACTATATCAAGCCCCCCACCTTTTAAATACATGTTCAGCTATCATTATCTACAAGAAAGTCAAAAAGACTCCAATAAAGCTTCATATTGCAGTGTGAAATATTAGTAACTTCCCATCTGATGAAGTGCTCCTGCTAAATCTCTCATTATTCACACTAGCAGCCAGGCACCTTGGAGAAACAGCAAAAAATTACGCAAAAAATTTCGATCACTAACTCATGGTACACAACCCAGATGGTATACTGCTAACTGGTGAAGCAAAATAATATGGGTGATTGGGTGCACATGCGTTCATTTCATTTTCATAACACTTGGCCATTCAGAGGGATTCTGTATACAATCTGTGTCCTGTAGGGCCACATTGTGATGGAGACTCACCACTGTTGAAGATATTCCGAGGGGACAGGCAGTGATCCATACAGCTTTTCTTCCATCTTAAGGTTGGTTTAACTTTGTTAAATAGATGCATATTTATATTGAGGACACATAATTGAGTGAAATACACGGGATTTAGCATTTACTGGCAGTGTATGAAACTGAATGCATGTGACAGGGCAAAATAACAAAACTGCAGTTTTTATTGATGAAGAAATAAAGGGAAAACCAACAACAACGATGGCTAGGAGCGATGATGAAAAAATATAACTGAGTTATAACATTAATTAACCTAAATGATCTGTATTGGAATATACTCTGTGGAAAGGGCGTTTACCATGGAAACGCACCAGAGGCCCTTTGACTAGACATCTCCACTAGTTAAAATTAAAATTTAATTCCACACTATACTGCCATGTCCGGGGGTAAACGAAAATGCTAATTAGCATCTCATATTATTTACTTGTTCCATCTGCAGCTGGAACTGTGATTTTATATCGTTTCACCTGTGAGCAACTACGGTTTTAATAGACAAAACATTTCCCATTAATTCGCCAGTTTACTAACGTTGTTGGCATGTGAATTTTACACCGGCAGCTAGCTAAATGAGCTAACATGAGCTAGCAGCCAGTTTGCTAATTTGCCGCGGATGAATGGATAGACTTCCACTGAAAATCCTCGCCAACAAAGAAAATGCAAATCGGTCTGTATTAATAAATGTATACATACCTCTTATAGGGATTGGCTATTTTAAGTCGCCTGTACACAAAATTATTATTTTTTTCAAAAATTCCGCGTTCCTGATAACGTTTTTTTAGAGCTGTTGCAAGCAACAAAGACATGACAGTAGTGCAAGTCAACTTTGACACCGGGCGATCCCAAGTACACATCTCAGGGGTGTTAGGGGAGTAATAGCACGGGCTAGTATCACACGAGGGCAGTTCATATTTGATTACACTTTAAACACTGCTCAGTGATTACATAGACATAACATTTTGATGCATATTACGCATTGGCAGCAAAAATTACGAAAACATTCGCAAACTAGGGTAAGTATATATCCCCTAATTCAACAGTGGTACATTATGTATCGCCTTTTAAACTCAATGGGACCGTTTTCTATTGGCTTTCCACCTAGTATGTTGATAAGCGTCATCCTGCGGCCGGTACAGAGGAGAGGACAAAGCCTGTGCATTTCTTTACAAAGATAGGCCAATCACCCCTAATAGTCTTTCTCACTCGGCGTGTAGGACCATATCCAGCAAAGCAGTTGTGTGTAATATTTTGCTCAAAATTGTGAAAATGCCTAAAACGACAAGTCCTACTGCAAGTTAATATTATTGGGGATAGATATGGCTAGTATTTTTGTAATTCCGTTTTCTTTTCGATGACCGATTTGAAAATGCACCAAGTGAGCGCCTTGTAGGCTACATGGCGGGAATGAATGAGTCAACGGAGCTGGATCATGTGTTTTCTCATCCCTATGTAACCCTAACCCTCGGACATATACACAAAGGTATAATTCTAAACACGAGAAAGCAGAAAAATGGGAGAAGTGGCAGCTCACCAAACAATAAAGGAACGACCGAAGGTGTGCAGGAGTGAACAGAATCAGAACTTCTGATTCTGTTCACTCCTGCACACCTTCTGATTCAGAAGGGACGTACAGCTGAGGGAACAAGGCCTAGGAAATTTAGGGATGACCCCAACAGAAATGAGAATAGTCAGATCGGCTCCTGTTCTGATGATTAATTGTCTGTTTAGGTTATTAACATCTGCAAATAAAATGTAACTTCACATGCTTCTCATTTAAGCATATAGTGTCTGTTTTTATTGTTTTACTGCACTGGCAAGCACTTTTGAGATTGTTTCTGACAATGAAAGGTGCTATGCAAATAAAATATTATTATTATCATTATTATTATTATCCAGTGGTTGGTGGCTGCTAATCACTAAAATGACATGGTGCTGGTTTTTCCCGAGAACAGCACAAATCCCTTTACTCTTGCCTATGATGCAAGCAGTTTATATGTCCAGATAGAATATTTAAGTCTGAGAAGGATAAAACCATGTGAAGGTGGAAAAACATGAATTTCTGCTTCATGGACCATTTGCAACTTATTTTGTTTGACACTTGAGAGTTTACCTAACTGAGGCTTGAGTTTAAAGTAACCAAAAAAAGGCAAATTGAACATTTTTTTAATCTCATCTACTAACCTTAATATGAAATTTTAATGTTTTGTCCCAAGACCAAGTAGTTTTTTTTTTTCCATTTGGAACTGAAAGATTGTATTCATACAGGTCTTGAAAGCTTGATTTGTTTCTACAAACACATTAGTCAACTCTAAGACACCCTCCCAAAACATTTTACACTACATTACAGATTAACATGGGGAGTTTACAATCACACAACAAAAATGTTAAAGCTAGTTTAACAAGGGATTTAATAGCTCTGTAATTATAATTTATAAATTCCAGAGTGAATTTAGACATCTATACAAGCATTAAATCAGAAAAATCCCATTCTTAGATAATATAAAAATAAGTCACTGGACAAACATGCTGTATCAAATGCAATGAATAGTTTCCAAAGTAAAACACCAATATCATGAGAAGTCTGAGAAAATGTGATAATGGTAGTCCAGGCACGGTAGGCCATTTTCGCCTTGTGTGACACTTATGTAGTCATGACATGCGTCAGGAAATTCTTCTACCCAATGACTTCTCTCAGTTCCTTCTTCTGTGTCGTCATCACAGCGTTTCTGCTCGGAGGTACATTGCTACTATGAGAGTTGTCATCAGGAATGTGCTTGGCAGACGACTGAGGCATCCATTAGTTACATGCTATGTGGCCTGTTGAATAGCTCTTACTGTCCGTTCCTGAAAGATATTATGCCACAGATGTAATGTTATCTGCAAAGGGCATCTCAACGGCAAGAAACTCCCCAAAGAGGGAATTTTTGATCTTCTTTCTTGGTTTTTTGTTTTTTTATATGCTTGATAAAGACCAGCTGATATCAGAGAATTTAACTCTTGTGGGAGCATTGGTCCACTGTGCAGGATAGTTTCTCAGTATTAAGTTTCTCTGACTGGTAAAGTTTACATACACTTACAGTAGCCAGTAATTCCATTGTACACCTGAGTAGTGACTGTGACAGGTCACTACCTACTTGATACAGCAAGCATGAGCCATCCAAGTTGTTCTCACCTGTCTCGGTGTTGGTGGTCATTGTGCAATAACTGGTGCTTTGCGTTGATTCCGTGTGTGCCCTGCCACAGTTCTCGTACTCTGGGTCCATCTGCTCCTCTTTGATCAAAATCCGCTTGGCATCCTCTGCAGAAAACATCAAGTGAAAGAGTTTTTGTGGGTTAAACAGTCACGTATAAACACTGAGAAACTGATACGCTAATGAACAGTGTATACTGGTGTTCTGTATATAAATTACAATTAGACTGAATGAAATTTGATAATTCTCTGGGGATAAGGTGTAAAAATAAAATTATTGATTATATTAGACATGCCATAAAGAAAGTGGCAATGCCTCATGTGAGTTTATTCTGTTCCTTGTATAAAGGAGTTCTTATTTCAGACATACAACACATTTATGTATGGACATTACACAAGTGCTAATACAATGACTAATTATCACTCATTTCCCATAGGTTTAACTTTTTAGCATTAGAGAAATTTGGTTCCATTTTCATGTCATTTGTATTTTTATGTATTTCAATGTCTGTCCATCATTTTGAATCATGTTGTTTCTATTGTCACTTAGGCTCTGTTATCCAGTGCAGGTTTGCATTGCAACTTGTTGATTTTTTTGTTTGCTTCACAATTCGTGTGAATAAACATGTCAATTTTCTAATCGCCACCTTTTGTTTTTCCTTCATCACTTTGATTTGTTTTGTCACTTTGCAAATCAATGCAATAAACTATAAATAGTATTCTTCCCCGTGTACACAAAGAATATGAATATTCAGATTTGTGTACATAGGGAAGATCAACTTTTACACTGGGAACAACAAACAGGGATCCAAAACAACAAAAAATACCGTTTACCTTTTGCGAGCTGCAGGTCAAAGGAATACTCAGTCTCCACCACATCGTGGATGGGTGCCAGGCCCTTCATTTGGTCACGCAGTTCCTTCAGCTTGATGTAAAAATGTACCTTGTCCTGAGCACGGGGAAACTGGGCACAGCGCGGGCTCGACGAAGGCATTAAGTAGCAGACCTGCACAGAGGGCCACATACTGTGAAGTCAAATTCTTTGGTATTCACGCTGCTGTGTCTATCCCGAAGTTATTCAATTCTTAACTGTTGCTGTGAGTTACCGTTTCAGTATCTGGAATTTTGTACGGCTGTAAACCAAACTCAAGATTCTTCGCCTTAACACCAAAGACCTCTTTGCAGAAGATTTCGTAAATGCCTAAGGAAAAAAAAACAAAAAAAAAAACACGAAAATGTTTTACAGTCAAGCCCCTCAAAATAAGTAACCGGTGACTTTGTGGAGATTGCTGAACAAAACAGAAAAATGCTCTCATGTTCTTACCTTTACCATTAAATGCTGCTATTCGAGGCTTGAATTTCTGCAGCTTTTCGAGTAACTGTCGACCTCCTTCACGAATCTCCTTACTGGGACAAAAATGAATACATTAAAACATGTAGCGTGATTTTTTTAAAATTTATTTTTCATTATATGAAAAAAATACTTATTATGGTCTCGATGCTGTGGTGTTGACTTCTGCATCCATTGCTATTACTTGCTTATAAAACTGGTGATTGAGAAATTCATTTTTATTCAATTTTTGCACTTATTGCAAGTCTTAGAATTCAGCTTATTACCCAAAATGTAAATAAACCCAAGCTTTATTTCTTACAGGTATGCTATTTAAGATTGCGTTTTGTTGTATAAAGGAGAGGATGGTGTTTGGAGCTATAAATTAGAAGCTATTTGATGACTCAGAGAAAATCTAAAAAAAAAAATTGAACTTAATAGAGGGGAAAAGCTGCAAGAATATTAACTAAAAGTCCATAAATCCACCATATTTCTAATACGATTGTGGGTAAACTAAAGTCAATATCTTGCAGTCTGCTTTTTAAGCTTGTGCTTTACAGTAAAACCTATATTGAGAGCCGAGATGGATGGCTAGTCACAGTTAACCTGGAAAGGTCCTTGCTCCCTGGTGTTGTTCTTTCCACCATATTGGTGAAGCCAATACTGTAATTCTCCGGCAGGCTCTGGTCATGCATGTAGGTGAGCTGCTCGTCTGTGAGGCCGGAGAGGAACAGACACTTCCCTGGACACAAAGGGAGAGGACGATACTGAACATTTTAAAATCATAATGTGGTTAGTGGGACAATGTGGATAAAAACTAAAACTGAGCCTTCCAGATGTATGGATTTAAGCTAGTTTCCGACAAATGTTACGTGTTTATTTTCCCCATTGCACAAGCATTGTCCTGTACTTGTACTCAGGTACTTCATTTTCTACATTTGAATCCTGAGTAGTTTCAGTCTGGTTTATGAGAGCAGGACAATGTAATGAAGACGTCCCGCTGAGGAGCCTTTGAGGTTGGCTCTTGTAGTGCTGCTGTAGCTTTGTCTTCCAGTAACGTCATAATCTGAAGTCACTGTACATAGAAACAGACACCCCATGTGTTTCATTTCATCGCTTGGCTCTTGTTCAACACTAACCTCTGTCATTATTGTTTCTTTTCAACTGCTTTTATCTATACTTTGTCTCTTAAATCACCTTGGTCTCCTCATTTTTTAGCACTTTGACTGGTTCATAGACTAGAAAAGCACTATATAAATGCAGTCCATTTACCATTTTTAACTTGACACTGGAGGAGCAGGGGGAGGAATGGGATAGTGGAGACTGCACTATGTTACGTTTACCAATAATACTTAAACTGCATGTACATTTAGTGAAAACAAATAAAGACACTATAAAAGAAAAGTGGGCCAGCACCACATACATTTGGGGACATTATTGGCATATTTTTGATGTAGCAAATCCAATAGTGTGGTACATCAATGTCATGAGAAAAAAAAAACACTACATTGGTCTGCAAAAAAAAAAACATGAAAAAAGTGTCAAGATAGAAACCAGCATTGAGTGACTTGGAAAAATTCAAAAAGTAACTCATGTAACAGAATTTCCCGGAAAAGCATTTTGCTCATCATCTACATTGTCGATGCATTAAACACAATGGCTGACACCCTCACATTTGGGAAGCGAGTCTGGCAAAATCTTACACAAGATAAAGGTGGGAAACTGCATCTCTGGATCTATCGTTAATATGCATGATGTCATGTATTCTTAAAATTGAATCGCGACATACAGAAATGGTTTCCTGGGTTTGGGTAATGATGTCCTTTGAAGGCTGACAGTAGTCCTGGGTTGATTCCAATCTGAGGGGAAACATGAGGTTGTTACCATTGTAGCAGAAGTGAAAACTAACACTTTCCTGTGATTGATATTTTCAAGTGGCGACACATTTAGGTACTTTTTTCTTCTTCTAATTTCAAGTGGTATCTCTGTCTTGCATGGAATATAAACCACAAACTTTCAGAATCTCACTCCTTGAGCACATGTGTAAAAATTATTGATATTTTAATCACGAAATGTGGCCTATGACTTTCAGGAGGTCGAAATCTTAAGTGAGCAAATGTCAATGAATGAATATAATGGTTAGGACCTCTGTTTCACTCTACGTCATTTGATCCATGTGTAATTTTTTTTTCTTTAAATATTGAAAAATACTGCTAAGTTGGAGACACGCGTTAACTCTGGGGCGTACTCTTTGACAATGTTGCATGTGCGCCTGAATAAAAATCCTTCTTCAAATTGTGCATACTCCAGCATCCCACTCCAGCCCTTCACTTTTAACAAGAAATATTATTTCCCTTTTTTCCCCAAATCAAAGAAGAAGGGGAAGTTCTTAATAATCAATACATAACTCACTATCAAAATGTCAAGGTTGTGGGTAATAATGTCCGGGAGGGTTTTGGTCATGACTTCAGCCGCTGACATGCCATTGAAACGGTTCAGAGCCTTCTTTGCCTTCTTCGTGGTTTCATTCTCATCACCTTCCTCTTCTTGCAGTTTGCCCTCCCCAGCCTGTTGTTTGGGAGGCCTCCCTCTCTTCCTCTTCCCTGCAGCCATGCCTACAAAGAGATAAAAAGAAGAGAGAAAAGGGACATTTTATGGAGAGTGGAGTTATGTATGACAATGATCCTGTTCACATTGTCTGTGGTTTCAGCCTGCTCACTGGCCAACTGGTAAGGGTCAAACAATCAGTATCATAGTGCTGGCATACAGTCACCGTGTTGAGGCCAATAGTTGCAAATAACTCCAAGATCTCCCTCAAAACCAGGCTTTATTGTGTGTCTCAAATGTCGATTGTATCTAGACAGGATTTAGATGGATTACATTTATATCTGATATTAAAACAGGAGTCTAGTATGGACACTGAAATCTAAATGGTTTCCTTTCACTAAATTCAGATTGCTGCATTCATTACTTTTTGTAATTTTTACACTTCTTTGAAACTGAAAGTAAACCCCTTGCTTGTTCCACATGCAGAGTTTTCTTTACAATCCATTTCTGACTTACATGCATGCTATTTTAATTTTGTGCCTTCTTGCTCAATCCCCGCACAAAAAAATTATTTCTATTTGCATAGTTGCTACATGTAAATTGATAGTTTTGGTCTAAAAGCTAATACATTTGGGGTACACTGAAATTTCTAACAACCATTTGTCCTTTTGCATTGAGCCATGTTGTTAGGTTACATAGCTGCAGAGTAATTGAGACAAACCATTTAGTGAAACTGCAGATATAACTAAGGGACAAGAAGATGGCCAGTGGATCTCTTTTCACATCAATTCAGGCCAAATTACAGTTCCGCATCCTATACCAAGAAAACACTGCTGAAGTTGTCAAGTTGTTGCATTGAAATGACTGTTTGGTTTGGATGGGTCCAAACACTATACATGAATGCATAATGGTACAAACATGTATTGTATCACGTCCTATAGTTATGCCATAAGAACTGATTGCAGATGAGAGGAGAGAATAACCTTTAGCTTGAAAACAATGTTTTGCTATTGGGACCCTACAGAAAGATATAAACTGGTCCTGATTCCATTTATATTTACAGAAAAATCAGCTTCAAAAGTAGCGATGATATGTTACCAAAGCCTCCTGCAATGTAAGGTAGTATAAATGGTAAATAAATTATAAATGTACTGCATTTATATAGCACTTTTCTAGTCTACCAACCACTCAAAGTGCTTTACAGTGTATGCCTCACATTCATCCATTCACACACACATTCATACACTGATGACAGAGGCTGCCATGCAAAGCGCCAACCTGCTCATCAGGGGCAGTTAGGGGTTCAGTGTCTTGCTCAAGGACACTTCAAGAAGCTCTCTGGAGGAGCCAGGGATCAAACCAGTGACCTTCCAATTACTAGACGACCTGTTCTACCTCCTGAGCCATGCCGCCCTCTGAACAAGCCATTGTTGGCTAGCAGGGTAATGTTTGTGATTTAAACCTGCAGTTATAGCAATAAAAAGCAATAACAGCCTGCAATGACAGTCTAAGTTCAGAAAATACTTTTGAAATCACAGGCTCCCAATAACAGCCATTTAGATACCTTGCTGTGGACCAACAGGTCGAGGCTGGTGTTCAATGCTTGTCTCCTCCTGGTTCCCCAAGAACCCATGAGGAATGTCATTCTGGACAGCAGGCTGTTGGTGGTCCCTGAAGTTCTGTTCATAGCCTAAATCTTGGTGGTGGAATGGGCGGTAGTTTTGGTGTGATAGGATGTCCTGGTGATGAGGTAGTTCATGGTGGACAGACAGCTCAGTTATGACAGGCTCTTCTCTTGATCCTGCTGCATACTGTCCAATGCTGGGGTAGTGCAACACTTGTTGGGCCTGCGGCTGCTGCTGGCTGGACTGGTACCTGGGGAAGGAGGACATAAACCAGCCAAAAAGAATACAAGAAGAAAATATTGCAGGAAAAGGTAAAAATTGGAAGAAAGAAAAAAAATGGCAAAGGCGAGGCAAGGTAAGAGAAAAAGAAGAAAAATTAATTAATGTTTCTTTCTAATTTGATTTAGCCTGTGCATGGGTGGATGAAAGCCATACCTTCACACATTCATGCACTGATGGACATCTATTTGTGTCCTCTGCAGCAATTGATGTATTGCTTTTTTCATTCATAAATTTAGGCTAGACCAAAGTGGTGCTATGAGGGGTATTTCATAAGTGTAACCGAGAATTCTCACCTATAATAGCTCCAAGATGCTCTCTCAATCGTAAATGTTTTACACATCTATGAAACTATCTTCAGGTTGAATAATAGCATAAGTACAAACAATGGATGCTGTTTGCAAACAAGATTTACAATGACACGTTATGATTCCCATGACGTCGATGTAAGTGATCCAAATTATTTTTTAGAATCCATCCTGCATGTTCTAGTGGGTTGTTGGCGAATGTACAACTGCATTTATCTGAGTGTAGACATGAATACCATAGATGTAAATGACCATTTTGGCTTCTGCTTGTATTGCCCTTCTATATCATGCATGAAGATGAAAACGTCAAAGACATAAAAGGGAAGTTTCGCTAGAATGCACAACTTCCACCCTCCAACACCACTGCATTCGGGTTCGGCGAGAGAGAACTCACCACTGTTGGAAATAATCCGTGGGAACCGTCAATGGCGTATACTGCTTTTCTTCCATCCTAAACGCTGGGTTACCTCAATAAACTAATATTGACTCCGCGTCACAGTGAGTGAACGACTTTGTTGTAAAAAGCAATTAGGGTAAGCATAACATTAGACAATTCGAACACAAAGGCTCATAAAGGGAGACGACTAAAGAATGGGCTTGTACTAGCAACAACCCTTGTAATCCTTCGCACAAATCATCTCGAAATTGTAAAATGATATTTGGATTCCTTAAACAGAAAGAGGTGAAAATAATTGATGTAATGAGACATACCTGTCATGCATTTTGCTCTTTTCTCATATGTATGTGTGTGGATGAAAATCTACCCATAACAAAGACCATTTAACGTTTACCGTTTCTCTTTTTTCATTGAACGCATTTCGCAAGCGATCGCCGCCGACTGGGCGGAGTGTGTATTGGACGCACATTTTTGCAAGTATTCCTGTTTACCAACAGGTGGCAGCAGAGCACACTTGCATAGAAATTTCAACGCGACTGTATACCATAGAAGAAACCAGCTGACCCGGGTTAGCGAAACGAAATGACCTGCCTTCGGTCACAGATGACAGGCGACACATGCATGCATGTTGGTGGGGTGCCGTTTCGTATTTATTTCATAGTTGTTCACTTGATTTCCCCGCTGTGTCAGAAGAAATCAAGGTAAAATGTTCATCACTCCGCGGCCTTGTATTCGTGGAGGTTAGCTTAAGTGGTGTGCAGCACCACTTAGTCTAACTTAAGCTAAAAGCTACTGGATAGCGGTTGATGAATTGGCTTCGGCGTAGGTGGATGTGCGCATTAGAAGTTGTTTGCGATATCAACATATTTGGCGAGCTTACAATCTTTTTCTGGCTGTGTGTGATCGACAATAACTGGCACCTGTTCTCACCTCGATGGTAATTGCTGAAGGTCTTTGTGCAAGTAAGTGGTCGTGGCAGTACTTTGAAAGAACGGAAAGACGGTCGCACATGATCAGTCTGTATCAGTTCCATTTAAATTGACTCAAAGTCTCAATGATATTTTTTGCTATTTCAGTCAATTGATAAAGCCCACTTAAAACAACTTACTGTATAAATTGTAAGATGAGTAGTAGTTGTAGTCGTTGTAGTAGTAGTACGCAATCAACTGGCACGTCAAAGATAATCAAAGGGTAAAGCTGACTGATTGTGAATAGCTGTGTAAAATGAAAGCCACAGAAAACCTTTTGTAATATAGTACCAGATATGTAATGCTGTGTCTATGAACAGTACCCAACAGTAAATAATGGGTTCTGTTTCGGAACCCAACAATTACTGAAGTGGATCTTGGTCTAATGTATGGTACACAGATCATAAGTTTCCCTTCATTTAAAAGGCACAGAAATAGTCCATGGGCCAGACGATATTTCGGTACACTCAAGGTGGCAAAACTTACTTATAATTTTTGAAAGGATCCATGTCTGTAGATGATATTTTGGTATGATAACCATTCCTGAGTGGCAGCTGTATCACAGTTATCAGCTCATGAAGTTAACCACCCGCTAAACTAAATTGCATTTTAGACGCTGGTGCATATCCTGGTTTAGCCTCATGGTCAGGACATTTTTCATGTTCTATAATATTGTCTTTGTGTTTAGTAGAAAGCTATCTGGCTGCACGTTAGCCTAGCTTAGCACAATGAATGGAAGTACACAGTACTGGTTATCCTTGGTTGTTGGCCAACTAAGAACTGTCCCAGAGTTTAAGCTAGGCTAATCAGTACCAGGGGTGTTGAAATGCTATATTTGTAAAAATCTGGGCAAATACACAATCGTGAGAGGCACAGAAACAGGTTTCCTGAAAGAAAAATGAAATAGCTGCTCATTTGGAAAGGTTATCATGTATTATTTTACTTCTGTTAGTGTACCAAATAAAATGGCACCAGTGAAGTTGTGTCACCTTGGGTGATATCGATATCTGGTCTGACCCATGGACTAACTGGCTTTGGTCTAGTTAGTTTCTTAGTAATAATGCCCTTCTAATTTAAGGTTCACAATCACCTCACACAATGAAATAGTATGGGTATATTATACATTTCCTGAATCTTTACAGTCCTGTGAGTATTCCAGTTTTTGTGTTTTGTGTCCCTGATATTCCTAGATGCCACAGGGCTAAAAGAAAGTATATAGTTTAGGCGAACATTGCAGAAAGATGTGTGTTATTGACGGGTTGAAGAGCTCAAGTGACCTCTATATTTGTGAGAAATATCCACAACAGGGCTTGAATGAAAGCTAAGAAGGTCCCCTTTAAAATGATACCAAAGACAATATTATAGAACATTGAAAAATGTCCTGACCATGAGGCTAAACCAGGATATGCACCAGCGTCTAAAATGCAATTTACTTTAGGGGGTGGTTAACTTCATGAGCTGATAACTGTGATACAGCTGCCACTCAGGAATGGTTATCATACCAAAATATCATCTACAGACATGGATCCTTTCAAAAATTATAAGTAAGTTTTGCCACCTTGAGTGTACCGAAATAGGAAATTTTGGGCTCTGGCCCATGGACTAAAAGCCTTTACATTAGCCTGTCAAATTATCTGTCTATAGGCCACAGTGTATGTCACAGTGCAGTCATATCCAATATGTGTGTGGGTGAAAATCTACCCATAACAAAATACACTATTAGACCATGCCTGCCGATATGAGCCCAATACCTCAGCCTCAATTTCCCCTCAGGGATGTGAGTTCAAAACCTCAGACTCAATTACCCCTCGGGGATAAATAAAGTATTCTGATTCTGATTCTGATATGCCATAACATCTGAATTAGCCTGTTTTGGACGGCAGTTACACGTCCTAAAATTCTTTCATGTGTAATGTCCACATCTAGACCATTGGGCCAAATGCATTTCCACAGCCTATAAATGCTTTAAAGACCATGATTCTCTGCCTTAGACAAAATGGCAATACGCTTTGGCATGCAGTGGAAAAGCTTACACAATTTTAGAAAGAGATTATAGGAAAACAGATGTTAGATAATTGTTCTTGATTGTAAATTTGAAATTCTCAATGCAATCTTCTTTTGAAGAAAATATTTCTCAAGGGCTGTGTGTATGGCCTTGTGCATTCTGTCCCTGAAGGGATGGCCCTGCAGGTCCCTGAAACCCGGATTTATGAGTCAGAAGCATACTGACAATTCTAAATCTTGCCTTTTTGTCATCCATATCAATATAGTCATCAGCATATGTCATCTAGTTTTGCCTTTAAGTACTCTTCCTCTTGCTTTCATTTATTGAAGCAGTTACCCTGAAACACTGACTGTTTTCCCATATTGAATAAACCACTTAAAACGCCGAAGTTGCTGCCTCGGAAAATTCCTCAAATTTTCTTCAACACCACCTTGCACTCACAGCCTATTCCACTCAGAGCCCCATGAACTATTGCCAAAGAACTGTGAAGAGTAAATAAAACATCAGTAGAAGTCTATGTAGGAGGTGTTGTCTGCCAGGTATAGACAAAAATGAAATTGGAAAATTGTGGCTCTCTTCTATACTGTATTTAGAATGCAGGTGTTTGGCTAACAAATCACAACCTCTCCTCCTCTAGGCTGAGTGAAATCCATTAGATGATGTGAAGATGCCAGCTGGTGTGTCTTGGTCTCGATACATTAGGATGTATGGAGCTTGTATTCTGGCTATGTTTGCAGGAGCGCAGGCTGTCCACCAGTACTACCAACCTGATCTGGTGAGGGCAAGAATTGAACCCTTTTCTATCAATATCTTGGAGCCTATTTGACTGTCCATATTTTTCTTAGATGACGATGAAACAAATCAATTTTCTCCCCTGTTTGGGAAAGTGTCAACATATGGAAATAAATTTGATACTTTCAATCAATCAAAGTTTTGGAAAATTCTGTTGTTCAAGACAGACGTTCATCAAAGATTATAAATGTTATAAACTTATGAAAGATACTGTCATGCACATATTGTTATTTTCTGTTGTCCCTATCAGCATTTAGTATATCGAATACAAACCAAAATCTTCGATTTCACTTAAGAAATTGGTCTAGCAGAATTATAAAATTTTATAACGAAATTTTAAGAAAACCCAAATGAATATCAAAAAAGGACATGAACCTATCATGATCCCAGAGCCACACAAAACTTACAGTATATTTGAGTTAGTCAGAAACATCCTGGAATTGCACTGATCAAGCTGTTTTATGCTGTTTTTTTTCTTTCTCTGTTTTTGGCAGAGTATACCAGAGATTCCACCCAGGCCAGGGGAGCTAAGGACAGAACTCCTGGGGTATAAATCCAGGGAAGAGGCTGCTTCAGCCATACAGGAGCTAAAATCTAAACAGAAGCTGGACTGATTAAGGATTCTGTCTCCTCAGTGATGGAGTGCATACTGAATCTCTGATGTTTGCCAGCAGCTATATACATTAGGCTTGCCTAGTTATAACAAAGTTCTGAGTACCTTACCAACCATGAGGATATTTGTTTTTCAGGAGCATCATCCATCAAGTCTCCTCTAAAATAACTAGATGAAAGAGAATAACTTGCTGGTATACGGCTGCTAAGGATAAGGACATTTGGTGTGAGAGTTGGAGAGCTGTGGAGCTTTTACACAATAGTTCACTGGAAGTTGAGTTTTGGAACAAAACTAAATGGTTTATGCAATCCTTTATCAAATCTTTTGTCGATCATAAATCAGTACACCTGATAATACTTTTCTAGAAATGTTCATATTGTCAGAATAAGTGAAGCAAGATCTAATGCTTCAAGTAAACACTCAGGCAGTGATTAAAGGTACACTAAATTCTAACAAGTTAAGTTTACTTAAAAAAATTTAGGAAACATTACGTTGGGGAAAGTAAGTAAATGAACTTAATTGTGTCAAATTATTTGAAATGATTTTATGTGAAACGATTTCACATAACTTGACACAGTTAAGTTCATTTACTTACTTTTCCCAAGGTAATTGGTTTCCTAAAAATTTTAAGTAAGCTTGTTAGAATTTACAGTGTAGGATAAGATGGCAATATATTATTATATTCAGCATATAAAAGTGTCATTATATTGTTTATGTCTCCATGTTGTCTTAACTTCCTTTCTAAAAAAATTTTGATTTTTCTGAAAATTGACAGCAGAGGAATTTTCATCTCCTGCTGTGGGTAGGTATTTTCAACTTCAATGCAAATACAATCTGTTTTATCAAGTACCTGATGTTAAAAGCTCATCAAAACATTTGTAGTTTTTCTGTTCGTTTTGTCTCGTCTAATGGTATGGGTTTAGTGTGTGTTTAGGCCTTATTGATAATAAAATACAAGACCCAGTATGTCCCTGCGTCCTTTTTTGATTGTAGGTGGGCGGGGCACAAGTGAGCGCGTGGTATCATAGCAACAGTTTCGATATCAAGATGGCGACCCCGAAGGAGAAAGACGGAGCAGACTATCTTAAAAAATACAAAATTATGGAACTTATGAACAATCTAACGAGCATGCTCCTCTTTCATAGACCAGGTAAAAAAAAGTTTATTACCAATTAAATGTGTAGATGTCCGCAGACGAATGATGAGATTGTGAAAACTACAGTAATCGCAGTGTTAACTAGCGTTGCGTTAGTAACTAGCCCTATTTAATAACGGACTCTCAATCAACACACAGGTTAAACTAGTATAAATCTATTTAATCTGCTAATTGATGATAATCTTATGCCACCAACAGAGTGTGGTTCAACCTTTTAAGTAAAACAAAATAGTTAAGATGGCAATATATTATTCCATTTGGTATATAGATCTGTGATAGATTAGGTATACAGATTTGTGTTCTTGTCTTGTGTTGTATTTCTTTGTTGTTGTCTTTAACAGGGACCTACCTTTGTGTCTGAATAAAGTAAGATTTTTTGTGATAACCAACGCTAGTAATAAGCACAAACACATGTGATGCTACTTTCTTTTATTGTTCATCGCAGAGAGTCCTAGGGAGTTTCTTATCGACCAGCTGGAGCAATTGAAAGTGTCCAAACAGAGCTCTATGGAAGGTCCGTCTCTCTTCAATGACTCTGATTTGGATGCTATATTTGGTATCCTGGACCCCACTAACCAAGAGTACATCAGTTATGCCCAGTACAAGGGAGGTGAGCAGAGGAGATGGGCATTTATTGAGTTTCACAATAATTCAAAGTTGTACATAGTCACCTTCTTTAAATAATGGTCTAAGTCATATTTTCAAGTAAAAAAAACCCCAGAATAAACTGCAACAAATATAGAATATATTTGTTTTATAGAATATATTGGTTTCAGTTTATTCTGTTTCACACCTTTTTGTGTGAAATGATTAAGAAATATCATATATTCTATATTTGTTTCAGTTTATTCTGTTTTTTGAAAAACTTGAAAATATGACTTAGGCCATTATTTTAAGATGGTGACAACATGTATTATAAAGCACCAAATGTGAGAAATCCATCCATCCATCCATTATCCAAACCGCTTATCCAGCTCTCAGGGTCACGGGCATGCTGGAGCCTATCCCAGCAGTCAATGGGTGGCAGGTGGGGAGACACTCTAGACAGAGTGCCAGTCCATACAAATATCTAGGGCAAATTTGGGCACAATTTGACAGTAATGAGTATGAACGACTGGTTAAGTCCAACTGACAGTTTTAACAGTTGCCTACCATATAAAGCAGAACCATTAATTTACCTGTACACGTTTAGATGCAACATGACAATATGCAGTGTAATATCAATTTGCCATATTTGGAAAGCTGAACAACATTATCAGAGTTGAAGCCTATACACTTTACCTTACACACCCTGGACAAAATCAAGTCATAACTGAGCTACCCCTTTGTGCAGCTTTAGCCACGCTGGGAATAAGCAACATAAATGAGTTTCCTGCAGGTGCAGGTGAAGACAAGATATCCCGTGACACCTTCAAGACAGATGCGTAAGCACAACAGTTTGCAAATGCATGAATGTAAACTCTCCTATAGGCCTATTTCAGGTCCTTTCAGATTCAATCATAAAAGGAATGACAATTGTTTCTCAACATTTTGTTACAGCAAGGAAGGCCTGCGAAGAAGCTGAACAGCATATGGACCATTTTGATCTTAAATGTTACCTGTTATGCTTTCGTGAAAGAAATGTGTGTTCATATGTGATTGAACTTAAACTAAAGTGGTTTTACGTGAAATAAAGTATTATACAGAAAGTGTTTAATTGATGTTTACAGCTATGATCCCAAATATTTAATTTCACCATATGATCTTTTGTTTCTTTATCCATTTCAGACAGGGGTAGGGAATTATGTGCCATGGACAGCCATGTGTATGTAGATTTTCATTCCAACCAGACTCCACACCAGGGGTTTTCACTGATTAGCACACTGTAAACCAAAGTAGTGTAGTGGCACATTTTTAATATTTACTGTTGTGTGGTATACTGACTACCTGTTCATATTATACGTACCTGCAGTACCCCACTACACCCTAAGGAGGTACAGTTGACCCCTAGGGTTATCAAGTTGATGAGTTGAGACATACACAGATTAAATAGTGATAACTGAAATGACAACATGTGAATCTGTACGCTCTTCCGTGAGACCGAATAAAATCGGTAAACCCGAATCCGGTGAAACTACATCTTTTCATAAAGAGCACGTTATCACATGTTGTGTAGGACTTTCCCAGGAAAAATTATACAATGGCATATCCTGTTACGTCCTCATGTAGCAGCCAAACTGAATTAAGGCAAGTAGCCCTAGCAGTGAGATTGGTTCTTCAAGCCTAAAACGTTAACAGTTAAAACGCTTCAATTTTATTTATTTGTTTGTTTGTTTATTCATTCATTCAGCGGTGAGGGATATTCTAAAACAACAGCACTGGCATTTCTGTCTCATTTTGAATTGCTCTGTAGAATTTCGGACGGTCACATGTTATGTGCATCTCGGGGAAAAAACAGCGACTTGTGCCATAACACAGCGCCTCTTTCCAGTCACATTTAGCTCCAGCTTGGCATTGCGCTGGGCATTGTTTGGTGTGACGCAATGCTACAGAAGTGTGGGTGCTTTGGTAATCACGCCACAATAGAGGTCCCTCATAGCTCACACACCCTCACAGAAAACGATGGGATGGAATTACATAGAGGTCACCAATTTCCCACATGAAGATCTTCAGTGTTGTAACTTTTCCATCAATAATTCAATTACTTTTACATGGTCATCCGTTTATTTACGCACACACACACACACACACACACACACACACACACACACACACACACACACACACACCGGAAAATATCCGCATATTCGTGATGGACACCGGCCCTGAATGCTTAAGAGGTTTATTTGGTTACTATAGTTACATTCATCCGCTCAAGTTGGATGGTTTGGAGACAAAGCAAGAGAGGTAAGATTGGGATGGCTTGGACATGTGTGGAGGAGAGATGCTGGGTATATTGGGAGAAGGATGCTGAATATGGAACTGACGGGAAAGAGGAAGGCCAAAGAGGAGGTTTATGGATGTGGTGAGGGAGGACATGCAGGTGGCTGGTGTGACAGAGTAAGACGCAGAACACAGGAAGAAATGGAAACGGATGATCCGCTGTGGCGACCCCTAACGGGAGCAGCCGAAAGTAGTAGTAGTAGTTACATTCATCTAATCAAGTGAAAACGGTTCGGTTCGTAAAGTTAGCATCCGTTGAATTTGATTTGCGGAGCGTTGGGGGGCACAACAAGGGCAATTGCAGCTTTTTATAGTGTAAATACGTTTTCTTTTTTACTGTACTCTTTCGGATCTTAAATGTGAACAGATTTGAACGGCGGTTTAAACCTGTAAGCAGACTCGAGTGTGGAGCGCTGAGGTCTTGAACACACATCGGCAGAAGGCGTGGTCTAATAGTGTCATGGCGTCCTCCTTCTGCAGGATTCTGCTTTTCTCCAACAGATTGTGAAGCAATTTTCTTCTAACCCCCCAAATATTTAGCAACGTCAACTTCACAGCGCACGTTAGCACAAAGTATGGGTACCGTTCATGCCAGGGTAAGGATTATTAATTGAAAGTTTGAAAATGAAGGCATGACCTCTGTGTTATCAAGCTAGCTGCCGGGCAACTTTGAGTGCTGCCAGGCACGCAGGCCCATTCGTTCGTCAGTCACTCAGGGAGTTTCCATGTTCACAGCTAAGCAATAAAACACGTGTGTGTTTGAGTGGAAATCGCTATTTGAGTTATAGTTTAATTCATATTGGGATTTATACTCAAATTTGAAGACCATGTATCTCTTATGCTATTACCACTACTACTTTCGGCTGCTCCCGTTAGGGGTCGCCTCAGCGGATCATCCGTTTCCAACTCGTCCTGTCCTCTGCATCTTCCTCTGTCACGCCAGCCACCTGCATGTCCTCCCTCACCCCATCCATAAACCTCCTCTTTGGCCTTCCTCTTGCCTGGCAGTTCTATCTTCAGCATCCTTCTCCCAATATACCCGGCATCTCTCCTCCGTACATGTCCAAACCATCTCAATCTCGTCTCTCTTGTTTTGCCCCCAAACCATACAACCTGAGCTGTCCCTCTAATATACTCGTTCCTAATACTGTCCTTCTTCGTCAATCCCAACAAAAATGTTCGCATCTTCAACTCTGCCAGCTCCGCCTCCTGTCTTCTCGTCAGTGCGATCATCTCCAAACCATACAACATAGTTGGTCTCACTACAATCTTGTACACCTTCTCTTTAACTCTTGCTGGCACCCTTCTGTCGCAAATCCCTCCTGACACTCTTCTGCACCCACTCCACCCTGCCTGCACTCCCTTCTTCACCTCTCTTCCGCACTCCCTGTTACTTTGAACAGTTGACCCCAAGTATTTAAACTCATCCACCTTCGTCATCTCTACTCCTTGAATCCTCACCATTCCGCTGTCCTCCCTCTCGTGCACGCATATGTATTCTGTCTTGCACAAACCATGTATCTCTTGTGCATTTGCCTAAAGTTTTATTGTCAGGACCGAGGGATCCATTTCTCTCCATTCACTAATAATTTTGCAGTGCACTGACAACACATTTACCAATTGTGCCCAATAAAAGTGGCTTGCCAGTGCATCTAAAGGGTTCATGTTGCTTTGTGTTGCAGAGCCTCGACCCTCTACCTATGCAGGGGCCAGAGTTAGGCGTTCATGCCGATGATATCGAGACCCCTGAAGTTGAACAGGATTCAAAGCAAGAAGTCCTTGAAAATAAGGATGTAAGACTTGTTAAGAATTTCTAGATAGGACCTACAAAGCTAATTCCTGCTCGTAACACACAATGTCTCACAGTATGTTTCATTTCAAATTAAGTTTGACATATATTGGATTTATTTGGTTGGAAGAAAATAACCCTTTGTTGACAAACTGATAGCACTTACTGGATTGCCTAGAGAGATTTTTTTTAGGTATTGATTTTTATTAATGATTACATAGAAATGTCTACATATGATGCCAGTCTGAACGTTTTTTTTTTTGCAGGTTATAGTTCAACGTGTACACATAGATGGACTTGGAAGAACAAAGGAGGACCTCTTGACTTATGAAATTGCTGAAGTTTTCAGGGCAAAGAACTTAATTGATGTAAGTTTTTTTAGAAGAAGAGGAGACTTTATTCATCTTACAGCTGACATATGGAGCACATACCGAAAGTACACAGCCATTAGCAGGAATAAAGCATTGTTTTTCATTGTGTTTTAGGTAATGAAGAAGTCCCATGAAGCCAGACAGAGACTGCTGCGTCTTGGTATCTTCAGAAAAGTGGAAGTTGTCATTGACGTCTCACAAGGTACTGTCCCTCACTGCACAGGTTTGAATGAATTCTGTCAAATCACATTACAGCTAATTAATAAACATCTAGCTAGAGACACACTTGTCCTGTTGTGTGCTGAGATCAGAAAACAAACAAAAACATATTTTTTGTTGGTTGTTTTTTTATACAGGTGTGGATGCTCTTCCTAATGGCCTGGATGTGACGTTCGAGGTGAGGGAGCTGAGAAGGATGACAGGTAGCTACAACACGATGGTTGGCAACAACGAAGGAAGTATGGTGAGCACCACAATGACAAATCATTTGAAGCCTTCATTTTCTGAACAAAATGTATGAGAATGATATGTGTATGTAATGATGATGATGATGATGATGATAATATACATAATTTTGTATAAGAAAATTTCAATTATTCTGCACACACACACACACACACACACACACACACACACACACACACACACACACACACACACACACACACACACACACACATACACACACACACAGCGTTGTTGAAGAGGACAGTCTTTTTTTTTTAATCCACTGTCCACGCAGTTGATAGCTTCTTAATTTTATCGCTGTCTGACCCAAAAGTCTCATTTCCTTAAAAGTAAATGACCTCCAAATTATGAGTTGTTATCTTCAGTAGTGGCTGGTGGAAAAGAAAACTTCTTCCAGCCACTTCTGCTGGAAACCACAACCACACAAGTTACTTGCACCAGCGGCTCATGTTAAAGTCTCATTTGGTTTTTGTCAGTTTGGGTTCAACTTCAGTCAACGATGATTTCATTTGGTTATTATAAAGGTACTAATTATTAACATGATAACTTTAATAGTTTTTTTTGGGGGGGGCGGGGGCTAACTGGACTAAATGTTTGTCTTATTTTACATTACTTAAGTGGATTTCACATAATCTGCGCAATGGCGTCAACGCCAGGTTGGGCACGCCAGGTTGGGCATATGGAACAGAAAGCAACACATAATCAAGAGAATGAAAGGAGTAAGAGCCAGCACTTCTCAGTGCAATTAAGCCACAAATGTAGGAAGGCAGTAGACTGAGGATTGCCTTATATATAAAAGTATACCAATGACTGAGCCTTCGGGTGGCCCTGAAAGTAGCAGTGGTAATTTTCTTGTTGTGGAGGTTTACTGTTGCAGAATTGATGTTGAAATAAGGAAATTATACACTTACACAGGTGTCTGTGGTCACAATCAACTCAAAAGGACTATCAGGAGGGAGCAGAGGGCAATTTTGTTTAGTTCACTGGTGTTGAGCAGTTTACCTAAACATTACAGGTACTTGGACTGAAGCTTCCCAACGTATTTGGTCGAGCAGAGAAACTGACCTTCCAGTTCTCCTATGGCACCAAAGAGACCTCCTATGGCCTGTCCTTCTTCAAACCCCAACCAGGACACTTCGAACGCAAGTAAGGTCCATCGTACTAAGTTATAACTGCCCAATTTCTACCTGCATTTTGCCTCAATATACTGATATTGATCTGATTTTACATTATTTTTTATTCCTTTTTTCTTTTTCGTTTTTCAGCATCTCAGTCAACCTGTACAAAGTAACTGGGCAGTTTCCATGGAGTTCGCTGAGGGAGACTGATAGAGGCATCTCCACAGAATTTAGTGTAAATAGTTATTACTGTTTATGTAAATATATGCCATTAAATATGCAAATTTTTCCTTTTTTAAAGGGACAATATCTATCTATCTATCTATCTATCTATCTATCTATCTATCTATCTATCTATCTATCTATCTGTCTGTCTGTCTGTCTGTCTGTCTGTCAAGTAAAGTTAATTTTATTTGTATAGCCCAATATCAAAAATTACAATGGTGTGTGTGTGCGTGCGTGAATGTGTGTGTGTGTGTGTGTGTGTATATGTATATGACTCTCCCTATAGAGACATAAATTTCTACATATATACTCAAATAAAAATAAAACTTCCACGGGAATCATAAATATGCTTATCACTTTTCCTGGAAAAATACTTAGCCATTTATTTTTGTTTTTTAATAAATTTCACAGCCCTACAAACTGTTATACTGTGGTCTGGATTCAAACACAACAGCAAGTCCTACATGTGAATTTACACCTTAGCAGCCAATTAAATTTGGATCCATCCAAACTAAGAAATTCAATTTGCCACTAAGGCGTGAATTCACATGGATCAGCTGTTGTTTTTGAATTCAGACCACAATACAAAAGATTTTGTGGGGTTGTCAAATTTTTGAAAAACATAAACTAGATGGGTAATATCATTTTTTCAGGAAAAGCAAATCTTTAATTAGCATATTTATACAACTCCATTGGATGTAATTTTTGCCCAATTCTTTAAGTAGACAAGCTTACTTATATCTTTTAACAAAACACTGTGAAGGTTGCTAAATAATCTTTTCTCCTTCTGCTTGGATCAGGTAAGATACCTTATGTTTATCGTAGTGTTTTCTTTTTAAAATGAGCTTCAGTTTACAATTTAGACATTTGGTTGATACTCTTATTCATGGGCAACATACAGTTAGTGGCAGTTTCAGCTGATATTTCAGGTGAAGGGAATAATAACTGAAGGCATCCATACTTTAAGTTCCTCCATATGCTGTGCTGTACTCTTTTGACTATTTCTGTTTTTCTGACCTGCCAAGTTTCCTGTGTGGAAGACCAACCAAACCCTGAAATGGGAGGGTGTGTGGAGAGAGCTGGGCTGTCTGGCTCGCACAGCTTCTTTTGCCGTCAGAGAGGAGAGCGGCCACTCTCTCAAGTCTTCACTCTCGGTATCTGCTTTGTTTCACAGCAGGGAATTCATTGTGAACTCCAAATTATCTGTAGAGTTTCATGAATTATGCAGTCAGGGAATTCCACTAATGCAGAGTCCCAAGATATCAGAGCATTTTGTATTTGTGGCCTTCTATTTTTTTCAGCATGCCATGGTCATTGACACCAGAAACTCCTCCATCCTCCCTAGGAAAGGTGGCCTACTGAAGATTCATCAGGTTTGTTCACTGTTCAACTAAACCTGCTCTAAAAAAATGTAATGTGCACTGGGCTAATGATGTGTTGTGGTTGTGCAGGAGTTGGCCGGCTACACTGGGGGAGACGCCAGCTTCCTGAAGGAGGACTTTGAGATACAGTTGAACAGAACACTTTTCTGGGACTCGGTGAGCTTCCAGTTATTACATTTTAGGCTGTTGATTAAGATTACTAATATATTTTAAATCACGATAATTTTTATAGTTTGATGTAATAAATAATTTTTTAAAAATCTAACATAAATTAAAATTCTATACACTTTATAATCAAATTTGGTTTTGCTTTCTGTTGCAAAAGAAATAAAGCAAAGATTAAATTGAAAATCTTTTCAGCCGTTACTAGCTGGTGTCCAGCTCGTTTTCGTCACATAGAGCATTTTAATAACCAGTAAAAAAATTTGGGTTTCCATCACACATATGGAAGATTTTGCTTTCGTTTAAATAAATGTAATGAACAGAGGACAACTTATAAAATTGCACTGCGTTGTACAAATATTCAGCTGTCTTCAAACTAGTTTCTTTTTAGTTTAACTTATATAAATAAATATACAAATATATTGTTGCCATTTATCTATATTTTCCAATATACACTCACCGGCCACTTTATTAGGCACACCTGTCCAACTGCTCGTTAACGCAAATTTCTAATCAGCCAATCACATGGCAGCAACTCAATGCATTTAGGCACATAGACATGGTCAAGACGATCTGCTGCAGTTCAAACCGAGCATCAGAATGGGGGAGAAAGGTGATTTAAGTGACTTTGAACGTGGCATGGTTGTTGGTGCCAGACGGGCTGGTCTGAGTATTTCAGAAACTGCTGATCTACTGGGATTTTCACGCACAACCATCTCTAGTGTTTACAGAGAATGGTCCGAAAAAGAGAAAATATCCGGTGAGCGGCAGTTCTGTGGGCGAAAATGCCTTGTTGATGCCAGAGGTCAGAGGAGAATGGCCAGACTGGTTCGAGCTGATAGAAAGGCAACAGTAACTCAAATAACCACTCATTACAACCGAGGTATGCAGAAGAGCATCTCTGAATGCACAACACGTCGAACCTTGAGGCAGATGGGCTACAGCAGCAGAAGACCACACCGGGTGCCACTCCTGTCAGCTAAGAACAGGAAACTGAGGCTACAATTCGCACAGGATCACCAAAATTGGACAATAGAAGATTGGAAAAACGTTGCCTGGTCTGATGAGTCTCGATTTCTGCTACGACATTCGGATGGTAGGGTCAGAATTTGGCGTCAACAACATGAAAGCATGGATCCATCCTGCCTTGTATCAACGGTTCAGGCTGGTGGTGGTGGTGTAATGGTGTGGGGGATATTTTCTTGGCACACTTTGGGCCCCTTAGTACCAATTGAGCATCGTGTCAACGCCACAGCCTACCTGAGTATTGTTGCTGACCATGTCCATCCCTTTATGACCACAGTGTTCCCATCTTCTGATGGCTACCTCCAGCAGGATAACGCGCCATGTCATAAAGCTCGAATCATCTCAGACTGGTTTCTTGAACATGACAATGAGTTCACTGTACTCAAATGGCCTCCACAGTCACCAGATCTCAATCCAATAGAGCACCTTTGGGATGTGGTGGACCGGGAGAATCGCATCATGGATGTGCAGCCGACAAATCTGCAGCAACAGCGTGATGCTATCATGTCAATATGGCTCAAACTCTCTGAGGAATGTTTCCAGTACCTTGTTGAATCTATGCCACGAAGGATTAAGGCAGTTCTGAAGGCAAAAGGGGGGTCCAACCCGGTACTAGCAAGGTGTACCTAATAAAGTGGCCAGTGAGTGTAGATTCCCTGAATAACAAATTCTTATCCAAACCTTAATATTCACTTTGAAAATGTGTAATACAAACTAAATAAAAATCATTCAATTCAAGTTCAGTTTTTGAATACCATATTCAAGTATCAGCATTACAGTTCTGTATTGTTACAATTCAAATTTAATTTCTGGTGGCACAAGTTTCTGCCATATTTAACTTGCACTCTTATCCAGGAAAGAAACAACAGTTTCAATCATTGGTTCTTTACTGGAAAAAAACCCCAACTATTAGCAGTTACAACCAGGGGTCATTTTATAACAAAGTGTAACAACAGAATAAACTTTCCTTCCGAAATCACCGGCTGTTCAGTGTTTCTCAACTGGTGGGTCGTGATCCAAAAGTGGGTCGCAGACTTGTTCTGTATGGGTCACAAAGTGTGTGGTTGAAAAACAAAAAGAAAGAAAAGAAAAAAACTTCTACTTTAGTAGCAGAAAAGCAAACCCTTTTATTCTACAGCAACGCCCAGGCAACATCAATATACACGTACCAGTAGGGGGCGCTGTTGTAGCCAATGTTTGCAGTCAAAATAACATCTACTACAGGGGTCAGAAACCTATGGCATGTGTGCCCATGGTGGCATGCAGAGCAATTCAATAATCTTTTTTTTTTAGTGTACATTTTTTTGATAAATATTTTTAATATAAAATATAGCCACATTGTGAACTAAATGATCAATTCCACTTAAAATAATACTGAAATAATTTAAGTGTAACTTCTCCCCCAGGTCTGAGCCTAACTCCACCCACTGCATAATTTTGAAAAATGCTAAAATGTGGGTAAGGGGCTGAGAGGGAACGGGGGGCATGGATGTGTGAGGGGGGAGCATGGGCAGGACTAGCTGGGGAGATCTGCAAGCAGGGCCCGGTGCAAGTCACCAGCTCGCTGCCGTACACCACCATACCCAGTCCCATCCACCAGCCTGCCTTCTGGCATGGCATCATACAGCACCCCGCGAAGGCACCCTGACTGCCACAACGCAGATGCGCCACAGATGGAAGGGTATAATATGATATAGATAGCTAAATGACGCCATAGAAGGGGACCCTGCGAGACAGGCCACGCTTTCCGGCAGTAGAGAGAGGCAGGCGATGGGGTGGCTGCTACCCGAGCCACAGCGGGAGCCCAGCCCGACCGACCTAGTTGTCTGGTGGTGCTTCTACAGCCGTCAAAAGCAAAAGTCCGAACCATTGCGCCAAAATTGAAAATGATGAAATAATATAACTGTAACTAACTCAAATTGAGAGAAATTCAAAAGGTTGGTAGAAAGTGTAATAAAGGTGCAAGGTTAGCAAGTAAATACCTGTGAATGAGTCTCGATCAGCATATATTTGAAAATGAGCGTGGTTTCAGACTCAACACTCAAGGGTGGGGGCTGGGGGCAGTGGGTCACCCACCTCTGATTAAAAGGCGTTAACATTCTTTTTGTTTTGTTTTCATTTAATTACATACCCAATTTCCCCATGGGGATGAATAAAGTATTCTGATTCTGATAGATGATAATAATTATTATAATAATACTTTCATTTATATAGCACTTTTCTAACAATGTTACAAAGTGCTTTACAAAAAGAAAAAACAATAAAAAGACAAAGCAATAATAAGAATAAGACCAAAGGACATGAACAAAGAGGAGGTAACAATAAATGAATAAGTAGGAATAAAGATAAAAACAGTATAAATAAATAAAAACAAATATCAAACATTTCCAAAAGCTTTCACAAAGACAAAAGTTTTAAGAGATTTAAAAGAAGCTAGAGACTTGGTTTGTCTTACAAGTCTCAATCGGTCGACTGTACATCAGCATTGGCCTTGCAAGGTTCAGGGCTGATTTAAAACAGTAGCTGGTGTGTTGAGCCATTTTAATTCCATGACATTCTGAATTTTATAAATTCAGTAATAAATGTCAACATTACCACCAGCATTGATGGCATTAGGGGATGTTTTTCAGCGCTTGCTGGCGGATTTTCCACCGGTGACTACGCCTGCCTTTTCCACCGCGGTTACTAAACACGGGGTAGAACATTTCATTCCCACTCTGGGACCGCCAGTTTTTGCGCGCGCGCGACACCTCGACACGGTAAAATTGGCTACAGCCAAGGAGGAGTTCGCCATCATGGAGCGTCTGGGTATAGTGAGGCGTTCCAACAGCCCGTGGGCCTCGCCGCTTCACATGGTGCCCAAGGCGGATGGGTCGTGGCGGCCTTGCGGCGATTTTCGCCGCCTGAACAATGTCACCGCCAATGACCGCTATCCCATCCCACACATACAGGACTTTTCCATACGCCTGGCAGGTACCACTACTTTCTCCAAGTTGGACCTGGTGCGCGGCTATCATCAGGTTCCCGTGCGCGCAGAGGACGTGCCCAAGACCGCAGTGATCACCCCGTTTGGGCTTTTTGAGTTCATGCGCATGCCTTTTGGCTTGAGGGGGGCAGCACAAACCTTTCAGAGGCTGATGGACTCGGTGTTGCGTGACCTTGATTTCGTGTTCGTTTATCTCGACGACATATTAGTGGCCAGTCCGTCAGCTGACGAGCACCTGGCGCACCTGAAACAGGTTTTCCGTCGTCTGGACGAACACGGCCTGATAGTCAACCCGGCCAAGTGTCAGTTTGGACTGCCAGTGATTGACTTCTTGGGTCACCGCATTTCGCCGCAAGGCGCGGTCCCGTTGCCTTCTAAGGTGCAAGCGGTGGCGGAATTTCCCCGCCCGGTCTCTGTTAAGGCATTGCAGGAATTCTTGGGAATGGTGAATTTCTATAACCGTTTCCTCCCTCGCGCTGCCCACCTCCTTCAGCCACTTTACGAAGCCCTGCGGCTTAAGAAGGCTAACGATCCTGTCGACTGGACTCCGAACAGGTCCAGGCCTTTGACGGAGCTAAGCGCGCCCTGGCTAACGCTGCCCTCCTCGCCCATCCCACACCCACGGCGTCCATAGCTTTAACAACCGATGCGTCTGACATAGCCGTGGGGGCTGTGGTTGAACAGCGTGTGGCGAATGCGTGGCAGCCACTCGCATTTTTTAGCCGCAAACTGCGGGATAGCGAGCGCAAGTACAGCGTTTTTGACCGGGAGTTGCTGGCACTGCACCTTGCAACCCGGCATTTCCGCTTCCTGCTGGAGGGTCGCCCATTCACGGCTTATGTGGCTCATAAGCCGCTGACTTTTGCCATGTCCAAGGTGACTGAGCCGTGGTCTGCTCGTCAACAGCGCCACCTAGCGGCGATCTCCGAGTTCACAACGGACATTCAGGATGTGGCCGGGAAGTCCAACCCTGTTGCTGATTGTCTGTCGCGTGTGCTTGTGTGTCCTGTGCACCTCGGTGTGGATTTCTCCGCTATGGCTGCCGACCAGCCCAGTGACCCGGACGTCCTTGCCCTTAGGTCAACGTGTACCGGTCTCAAGCTAGAGGACGCTGTGATGCAGGAAGGCAGTCCTGCCCTCCTCTGCGATGTCTCCACCGGCCGTCCCCGCCCCGTTGTTCCAGTGGCCTGGCGCCGTCGAGTTTTCGATTCGATTCACTCCCTCTCGCACCCTGGAGTTCGGGCATCGGTGAAGTTGGTCGGTTCCAAGTTCGTCTGGCCTGGCCTCCGCAAGGACGTCAAGGGGTGGGCAGCTGCATGTGTAGCGTGCCAGCGCGCTAAGGTCCACCAGCACACTAAATCGCCCCTCGAGCCGTTTCCGATCCCGGCCAGACGTTTCGACCACGTGCATGTGGACCTGGTGGGCCCTCTACCTTCTTCACAGGGTTTTACGCACCTGCTCACAATGGTAGATCGGACCACCAGGTGGCCAGAGGCTGTCCCTCTATCCTCCACAACATCCTCGGATGTTGCACGCGCTTTTCTTTCTTCCTGGGTCGCCCGTTTCGGCACTCCGTCAGATATCACCTCAGACAGGGGCCCCCAGTTCGTGTCAGAGCTCTGGTCGGCACTTGCGCGATCCTTGGGTGTGCAGGTACACCGCACTACCGCGTATCACCCTCAGGCTAACGGGTTGTGTGAACGTTTTCACCGGTCGCTCAAGGCAGCGCTGTGCGCTGCGCTCTCAGATGGTAACTGGGTGGAGCGTTTACCTTGGGTTATGCTCGGGTTGCGTTCGGCTCCTAAGGAGGACCTCGACGCGTCACCCGCTGAGCTGGTGCTCGGTCAGCCACTCCGCGTCCCTGGGGAATTTTTGCCTGGGAGTTCCGCTCCTCGACCCCGTCCGGCCGTTTATCCTTTTTTGTCCGACAGCACTTGGGTTCCAGGCCCCGTTCACCACTGTTTTCCGCGGTCGTTCGTGCCTGCGGAGCTCATGTCGGCTCGTTTTGTTTTTGTACGGCATGATGCTCACCGCTCACCCCTCCAACCCCCATACGATGGCCCATTTCGGGTTCTTGAGACGGGTCCTAAGGGTTTTGTGCTAGATATGGGTGGGCGTAGGGAGCGTGTCACGCTTGATAGGCTTAAACCGGCGCACAGGGTGGCAGGCGAAGTTGTGTTTCCGGCCCAGGTTCCCCGTCGGGGTCGTCCTCCTTCCAGGACCCCGGCAGTGTCTTCACGGGTTCAGCGTTCTGCTTCTCAGCCGGCTTTGGACTGTGTTTCACCTACTGTTTCGGCTGAGGGACGGCGCAGCCGTTATGGCAGGCTGCTTAAGCCTCCAGTGAGACACTAAGTTTCTTTCCAGGAGTCCCTTCTGGGTGTTCGGGGGGGGGGGGGCTGTGTGGCGGACACTAGGGGCTATGCCTCTCACCCAGCAGGACTGTGAGCTGGGGGCGTGGTTTACGTTCCTGGGCTCGCCGGGGCCGGGTTGTTCCTGCTGCAGTTGGTTTTTGGAGTTGAGGAATAAACATCAAACTCGCCTTGGTCTCATGTGTTTTTCCTCATTCCTGCCACAATAGAATCAAATGAGCCTCTGTAGCCTTCGGCAAACTCCACCATAAGGTCTTACAAAACAAACACCTCCACCTGCCCACCAAAATTGCCGTTTACAAAGCCGTCTGCATCACAACTCTTCCTATACAGCTGTGAAGCCTGGGCCACATACAGCCACCACCTAAGGTTGCTTGAGCGGTTCCACATAAGGTGTCTGCAGCGAATCATGGGGATCACGTGGCGTGACCGTGTTCCCCATGACGAGATTCTTGCTTGGACAAACTGTAAGAGCATAGAAGCCATGGACACTGAACACCCAAGTGCGCTGGCTTGGGCATGTCATCAGGATGCCTCAAGAACACCTGCCAGATCAAGTCCTGTATGGACAGATTCATCTGGGCCTCCAGTCCATTGGTGGTCAGAAGAAGCGATACAAAGACCAGCTAAACCATTGCTAAAGAAATGTTATATCAAGCCCTTGAGACTGGAATAAGCTTCCATCAACTGTTCCAACTGGCAGGAGATCTGCTACAGAGGTATAGAACACCTCGAAATGGAGAGGAATGTGAAAAAAACAAGAGCAAAGACTAAGGAGACACACACCCATGCCTGCCCCTACTAACTCAGACTTAATATGACCAACGTGCAATAAAACACTTGTAGATCAAGAATTGGACTCTACAGTCATCAAAGAACACACCGTTAACGAGGAGGGATCATCGGACTCGATGGACTACCAGCAAGCAAGTGTGTGTGTGTGTGTGTGTGTGTGTGTGTGTGTAGCTCAGATCTTTTGGGATCTTTTGGCATTCAGAATCTAGACAGGGAGACAGTCATCAAAGAACACACCGTTAACGAGGAGGGATGTAATCATCGGACTCGATGGACTACCAGCAAGTAAGCGTGTGTCTGTCTGTCTGTCTGTGTGTGTGTGTGTGTGTGTGTGTATGTGTGTGTGTGTGTGTGTGTGTGTGTGTGTGTGTGTGTGTGTGTGTGTGTAGCTCAGATCTTTTGGGATCTTTTGGCATTCAGAATCTAGACAGGGAGACAAACAGCAGCAGTAAATAGATAAATAGATAAGTGCTCATTATGAAAATGAACTGGCACTCGGGTCTGTGATTTTTTTTTTACTTTGTATAGTGGCACAGGGTATCCAAAAGGTTTCTGACCTCTGATCTACGGCCTACTTTTAATCCAAAAGGATTAAACACTATACTTGTAGATCAAGAATTGGACTCTACAGTCATCAAAGAACACACCATTAACAAGGAGGGATGTAATCATCGGACTCGATGGACTACCAGCAAGCAAGCATGTGTGTGTGTGTGTGTGTGTGTGTGTGTGTGTGTGTGTGTGTGTGTGTGTGTGTGTGTGTGTAGCTCAGATCTTTTGGGATCTTTTGGCATTCAGAATCTAGATGGGGAGACAAACAGCAGCAGTAAATAGATAAATAGATAAGTGCTCATTATGAAAATGAACTGGCACTCGAGTATGTGATTAAAAAAAATTTTTTTTTTTACTTTGTATAGTGGCACAGGATATCCAAAAGGTTTCCGACCTCTGATCTACGGCCTACTTTTAATCCAAAAGGATTAAACACTATACTTTTAAAAAGGAATTATGAATCCTGATGTTTTTTTTCAAATGCAAAAAAACCAACCAAATCAGTTTCAACACTTTAATGTTGTAGAAAACGGGTTTATATGATAATTTATTAGCCAACAGACGCTCAAGCCTTTCTTCTTTGTAGTTGAAACGGAAAAATCTCAATGATTCTTGTGGATACATTCATTTTGTTGTAACCACAGCAAAGTGTTTTTCAACAAATTATTTACACTCAAGTATGTCCCCTGCTTATCTTAGGTGAGTGCATAGAGTTTTACCTCTTTGTAATTTTGCCCACAATTATGCATTTTCCCACATCCATTCATCCATTATCCAAGCTGCTTATCCTAATTCGGGTCACGGGATGCTGGAGCCTATCCCAGCAGTCATTGGGCAGCAGGCGGGGAGACACCCAGGACAGGCCACCAGTCCATCACAGGGCCAACACACACACACACACACACACACAAACACACACACACACATTCACACCTAGGGACAATTTAGTACGGCAGATTCACCTGACCTACGTGTCTTTGGACTGTGGGAGGAAACCGGAGCCCCTGGAGGAAACCCACGCAGACACAGGCAGAACATGCAAACTCCACACAAAGGATGACCCAGGGATGACCCCCAAGGTTGGACTACCCCGGGGTTCGAACCCAGGACCTTCTTGCTGTGAGGCAACCGTGCTAACCACTGCGCCACCATGCTGCCCATTTTCCCACAAACAATCTTTATCATTGTCATCACACTGTTGTTCTAAGGGCATATCAATTATAATTTGTATGAAGTTAGTTTCGATGGCTGGTGATTTAGACCGTTGGCAGGAGGCCATGCAGCTTTTTAATTGCGCGCTGAAGGAGGAGTGCAGACGCGTTCACACTTTGGTACCGATGCACGTTCACCTATTGTCTGGCTTAAGTGGTTGTCAATAGTCAAATCAATCTATCCTAATTTTAAGAACACATGCATTTAAATCACAAATATTTCGGAAAGGTAATGGAAGATCGAGTCTTGCATTTTTAGTTTTGGAAAAATATATGTTTTTAAGGGCCTGCATACATTAATGTGTGCTTTGGTGCAAGTCAAAGCAGAGGAACAGGTTGGACACTGAGCATGATCACCCCAGACTTTAAAACTCTTATCAGGAGTAAAGCACATTCCCAGCTATCTCATTAGTTTCCCCAAATGTCTGTCAAGTGAAAACAGCCCGTTTAGGAGGCCTACTCACAGATATTATCATATTATGTGTAAACCCAGTTATGATGTTCATTTTATTCATATTCACCAGGATCAGCAGCACACAGTTGTGATGTTCATATTCATCAGTTTATTAATTAGGATCAGTTTGTTATTGCTATGGAAATGTGCTCTGAATGCAGGGATAAAGATATTAATTTTATGTTAAAAAAGAGGTCATGACGATATTGTGTATGTGTGTTTACTAGCCCATTTTTGCTTGGTTTGAATTCTTTAAACCAGGGTCGCGACTTAATGACAATGGGAAAATGTGGGTCCCAAGGCCAGACCAGTTGAGAACCACTGAGCTAATTGATAGTTTGAAGTACAACTGTCAAAGCTACAATGCCCAGATAAGGAATGCAACCATATAATCTTGTATCGCTAGATGATTTGTTTCATATTGATGTTCTTGGTAACCTTATTCCTCATTGGAATTCTGAAATACCACCCTCTCACTTTGGATGGAATGCAGCATGAACACAAAAAGTACAATGTTGTCTCAAAAATTTTTTTTTTTAAATTGCAGCATGCTTCAACTAGTCATTGTTTTTCTGTTGTTGTTCGGTCTGTACACAAGATAAATTTGCCAAAGTCCCTTTCTCTCTGACTTCCAGGTCCTCTCTGCCTCACTGTGGGGTGGAATGCTTCTACCTATTGGTGACAAGGCAACATCCATAGCCGACAGGTACAGAACACCAGGACATCCGAGCTATAGTTATGATATGACAGGCTGATCAACATGATGTCACTTATTTTTTGTGAAGTCTGTCCTTCCTAAGGTGTTGGCACACTTTAGACTTGATTAAACATAGTTGTCCTGTATATATGCAGACAATTTTCAAATACATTAAATATTGTACGTTATGTGTTATGGTTTGTGTGTATGTGTGTGTGTCTGTCTGTGTGCATGTGTGTTTTTTCTGCTAGGTTCTACCTTGGTGGTCCCACCAGTATCAGAGGATTCAGTATGTATAGTATTGGCCCGCAGAGTGAAGGTGAGACATTACCATGGCTGAGTAATGCCCTATGGACAAGCTAACAACTTGTGAATAGAAAAAAAAAACAGAAAAAAAATCACAATGATGGAAGTGACATTGTGGTAGTTTGTGTTGTCTGTATTACTCACTAGATTTTATACTCAACAAATGAAAATGAATGCCATCTCAGTGGATGTCAAGTCAAGTAGGTTTTATTTGGCCCCATCTACTAAAGTTAATTATTTTGCTTCGGTTCCAGCCTTTTCCCTCTATTTGTTAAACCATTGCCTTCTTTCATTTTGAATGAAAACTCTATTCAAAGTGTGACTGTAATACTTAATGCTGACGTGTGATATTCTGTGGTGGTATTACTGGGATGCCAGGTGACTATCTGGGTGGGGAAGCCTACTGGGCCGGAGGCCTCCATCTCTATACCCCTCTACCCTTCAGACCAGGCAGGGGGGGATTTGGCGACCTCTTCAGAACTCACTTTTTCCTCAATGCGGGGAACCTGTGTAACCTCAACTATGGTGAGTACTGCTGAAAATGGAAGGAGCACAAATGCAATATCCAAAAGAAATTCATGTTAAGTCTCAAGTCTAAACATCTAGCCTGCATAGATCAGAGCTTGACATTTATGTTGGCACCCCACAATTAACCTGCCAAGGTTCAGCTAAGCTGAATTTCTTACTTTATTGCTTGGGTTTGTGTTCATCACAGGTTATTCACCTGTACTGAACACAAACCCAAGCAATAAAGCAATAAATCTATTATATTTTTCAGTGATCCTTATTAAGTTAATTCTCATTTTATTTTAGTTTGGCCTCAAAAACCTATACTGCCACTGTTGAATTTGAGTTCCTATGGGGTCTTTCGAGTTCCAGGTAGACCATGGGGGAAGTCGAATTTTCAGTCCTGAAACAAGCTCTAACATAGATGGCAGTGAATTGTTTTTCAGTGGGTGTGGGTTTTTTTTTGTCAGGTTGTGGTTACATCATTTTTGTTCCATTCAGGTGAGGGTCCACAGGCACACTTGAAGAAACTGGCAGAGTGCATCCGTTGGTCATACGGTGTGGGTATTTTGCTACGTCTGGGAAATATTGCCAGACTGGAGCTCAACTACTGCATTCCTATGGGAGTACAGAGTGGAGACAGGTAAAGATGGAGGAATTCATGAATACATTCACTTTCCAGCTGTTAAGCTGAAATATATCATCTAAAGAGATTTACAAACAGTACAGCAATAGAATAAATTTGATTTCCCATATTGTCAAAATTTTAAGTAACAATAGCAAGGATGATAAAGGTCAAAAGGGTACAGTTACCCCAACAATAGATCTATATATCCCTGTGTCCCATGTATGAACTAGTAATAAAGAGAAATGCTAGGTGAAGAAATGGAACATGGAAAGAAAAATGATAGGAAGAAAATATACACTGAGACGCCAGTTTATTAGGTTCACCTATCTAGTAGTGTGTTGCGCCTCCTTTGGCCTTCAGAACAGCATGAATTCGTCTGGGCATGGATTCTACAATATGCTGGATGCTCTGTGCAGGAATGTTGTACCATGCTGAAATAACTGCATTGCAAATAGGACAGCTGCACAGTCTTTCTGCAAACAGCCCTTTACACCTCATCCCAAAGATGCTTGATAAGGTTGAGACCTGAGACTGTGCAGGCCACTGAAGTAATGAAAACTATCATGTTCCTGAAATTTGGTGATGATATGTGCCTTGTGAAATTGTTCATTATCATTTTGATTGTATCCATCCGAGTGTGGATAAAACTAGCAATGAGGGGATGAACTTGGTTATCACCAATGTTCAGTTATGCTGTGCTGTTCAGAAGTTTTTCAGTAGCTATCAGGGGCCCTAACGTGTGCCAGGAAAACGTTCCCCACACCATCACACTGCTGCTATCGACCTGTACTGTAGACAGCAAACAGAATGGCTCAATGGACTCATGTTGCTTGCACCAAATTCTGATCCTTCCATCAGCTTGATGCAAAACAGTCCTGGATTTTTTTCTGACCAGGCAACGTTTTTTTCCACTTTTCAACTCTCAAATTTTGATGCCCCTTTGCCCACTGGAGACACACTTTCTTGTTCTTCGCCGACAACATCGACACCTGACATGGTATTTGGCTGTTGTAGCCCATATGACAAAGTCCTATAAGTGGTGCATTCTGAGATGACATCTGCACACCAATTTTCAATTCAGATGTGATTTGCCTGGTTGTGTCCCGTCTGTTCACTTGCATGATTCTTGCCATTCTCCCTTGACCCCTCTGATTCACAAGCTGTTTTTTTCCACGGCTGATCACTGGTAGTTTTTGCTTTTCAGGTAAACCATTGAAACGGTTGTGCATGAAAGCCCAAGATGACAGCCATTTGTGAGATGCTAGAACCAACATGCCTAGCACCACGTTCAAAGTCAATAAGGTCCAGTTGCCCATTCCAACGCTTGTCTGCCTTATTTATACCACACACCGCAGCCATGTGAAAAAATATATGTTGGAATGATCTATTTGTAAGAAGGTATCTAATAAACTGGCAACTCATTGTAGACAACAACAAAAAAAACCCCAAAAAACTGTGATGCACTAGTAGAAGTAGAAGATAGGGTCAGGCACTTGTGATTTGGGTAGAGAACGAGAGGGCAAAGTGTTTCTTGAAGACTTAAGTTTTCAGGTTTTGAAGGCAGAAGACGGGGAGTCTTTTTGCAGTCCTCCCTTGGATGGTAAGATTGTAGTCAAGGATGATGAAAGTGGCGGCCAGGGGCCTCATGTATCAATCGTTACTATGGGCAAATTTGTTCGTACACACACATGGAATTTTTTAGCCCTCAAGATTGTCTGACAGTAAGTAGCAAAGCATGATGGTTATTTGTAATTCCTTCCTCTTAACATCTATTGTCTACCTCTTGCAACGAGCAATCACCCAGGCCTGCAAAGACATCAGTGTTAGCCAATCAGTGTCTAAATTCAGGGGTTACCCAGGTTCTACACTGGTCTCTAAGTCAACAAATTGCCCATAGTAACGATTGATACATGAGGCCCCAGGTCCTTACAGGAAAATAACAGCTGAGATCCTTCTAAGAGTTGGTGTCATGTCCCATTGGTTTATTGCCCTATGAGGACACCTAATGGATAATATTTAGAAGTGCAGCTATTTAGGTGGGAAATTAAAAGAAAATAGATGTTAGTTAAGCGACTTAAACAGTATTATGATGCTTATTTCCACATCATTAGATTCTCTGTGTTTTTTTTTAAAGTCATTGACTGCTTTTGAAATGCTTAATAAAACATATAAGGGTAGCAGGGAAGTGCAGTGAGTAGGCAGATCACCTATTAGGTGGATACCTTTTATCCCATGACTTCAACTCCTCACACCAGCAAGCATGAATCAGTGTTCTTGAGCAAGAAGTTGAATTTCTAGTGGAAGAGGAAGGTATTCTGTAGCTGACACTGTGATCTCATCTTACTTGTGAAAGGTGGCAAATGACAGCGAATTCCCTTACATGGATCAGAAAAGAATTGCATCATTAGAATGCAAGAATTATTGTTGTTGTTGTTATTGTTCTAATTATTATTGTTATTATTATTTTACTAGTTATATTAATGATATTATTACTATCCCCAAAGACAGATCTACTTACCAATGATTTAGAAAATGTGATCTTCCTTTAGGGGCCATGTTGTACAGTTAACTCATCCAGAGATACTGTTTTCTCCCCAAGGAATTCAGATGTTATTATAGATTTGTGGTATTTCTGTTGTGTAGTGGTTCTTATCGAAGCAAATGATGGAAATCATACCTTCATTCCTATTGTTTGGTTAGATTTTGTTGTGTTTTTATTCTTTGAGTGCTTAAAAATGTCTTATACTCCTGTTATGATGACTGAGAATTGACTAGACATATCAAATAAATTGTGAGCATACAAATGTGACGAAAGTGTTGACATGGAAATGGATTATGAATATAATAGTGCAATGAACCAGCATTATAATATTCTCTAATACTGTTCTTTCATGTGCTGTATTCTTTATGCCTCTTGCTTTATTTTGAATATGGTTGAAATTGATCTTCATTCCTTATAGGATATGTGATGGGGTCCAGTTTGGAGCAGGTATCCGGTTCCTATGAATGCTATCCTGTTCCTTGGATTTGGAGTCTGCTTCTGTTTTACATAAAGGACATTTTATCTGAAGAGGGAGCTGCCTGTACAGAAACAGTATTGCCATGCATAGGACAACTACAACCAAACTAATGTGTATGGGAAAGTATATTGTTGATACACGTCTACAAACAATGTAAGAAAGAAAAAAAACACACACACACACACACAAAGAATCGGGGGCAACCATGAGTACCTTTTGTCATAAATCAAATGTAAATGTTGTCTGGATTATCGTTTGCACCAATAAATTATTTACTCCTCTCATTTGGCCAACTCAGTCTATCTTTTATAATGGTGTTGTGCACTTTGTTCCCATATAAAATACAAATTCGTTTGATACACCCCAAATTTGTGCTACCACCTTTGTGTTTAGTTAATTTAATTAGCTGAACAGTAATTTTCTTTGATTTCCAGGGCCTAATATTATCTCTAATGAAGTAGGTGACAATCATGTCATTTTAGTCCACAAACAGAACCCATACACAAGGGTTCTGTTTGTGGACTTCCAGCTCAGTATTCAACACCATCATCCCAAATATTCTCCACTCCAAACTCATCCAGCTCACTGTACCCCACCTGCCAGTGGATTAAAGACAGGAGGCAGCTGGTGAGGCTGGGGAAAATCACATCCAGCCCCCGGAAATCAGCACTGGCGCCCCCTAGGGATGAGTGCTGTCCCCTCTACTCTTTTCCCTCTACACAAATGACTGCGCCTCAGGTGACCCCGTCTGTTAAACTCTTGAAGTTTGCGGACAACACAACCATCATTGGCCTTATCTGGGATGGTGACAAGTCTGCATAGACAGGAGGTTGATCAGCTGGCCCTCTGGTGCAGCAGTGGAGATGACAGTGGACTTCAGGAAGGGTCCCCCAACACTACCCTCCCCCCTCACCATACTCAACAGCACGGTGTCTATGGTGGAAACCTACAGATTCCTGGGTTCCACAATCTCCCAGGACCTAAGGTGGGCATCCAACATAAACACAATCATCAAAAAGGCCCAACAGAGGATGTACTTTCTCCGCCGGCTTAAGAAGTTCAACCTGCCCCAGGAACTGTTGATTCAGTTTTACACTGCAATAATCCAGTCTGTCCTCTGTACATCCATCACTGGTTTAGTTTGGCCACCAAACAGGGACAGGGACAGATTACAATAGACATTTAGGTCTGCAGAGAAAATCATTGGTGCCAACCTGCCATTCATTAAGGACTTATCCACCTCCAGACTCAGGAAACAGGCAGGCAACATCACTGCAGACCCATCACACCCTGGTCACAGCCTATTCCAACTCCTACCCTCTGGCAGGCGCTACAGAGCACTGCATATGGCATGGCCTCCGCTTCTGGCCACAACCATTACCATGGACAGCGCTAGCATGTAGCATCATAAAACCTCTTCTTTACAAACTGACCAGACCAAGTCAAAGCAATTCATGAGCAAAGAACAGAAATATTTGAACTTACACATTTAGCATAATGGCACATAGCATCACATAATGCAATGTCTCCACAAACACGTTTTTTTTTTTTTTTTTAAACAATGAACACGGAGCAATCCAACAGTCTTCTGTGAACAGTGTCTTTGTGTATGTACTGTAAATGTGTGTGTGTGAGTGGGCAGCGATCCGCCTACACCCTAGTGCCCATGTGTATGTACTCACACACATACACATTGTGTATGTGTGTGAGTAAGGGCATGTGAGTAAGGGCATGTTCTCTCAATGCCACCTCAAAGTAACAAGTTCAGTCTTTGTGGTGGCTGTGACACGTGGCCTCTACGTGAGTAGACGGCCTGGCCTGTTGTGTAACTGGGTTTCCCCGGTGTTGAGCACTGTCTTTGTGCTGGTGCACTTGGTGTGTGAGGAGGTACCACCTCACTTGGTTTGCCCTGACCTGAGACATTCCTTGTCTTGGCTTAGGCGGTCTTTCCAGTGACATGTCCCTGTTCAAGACTGCTCTGCTCAGGCATTCCCAAGTGCTGTGTTTGGGCTGAGTGCTCTGCTACACGCAGATCTGCACGATTGCATCTGTAGAGTGTGCCGTCAACATCCACCACGAATGAACAAGGAGCAACTTTCTGGAGGCACTGTCCCAGAGGCCATTGTCCCGTGCGATCACCAGGTAGAGGCCTCAGTCTTATATGATCTTCCACATTCAGTGTTGGGAGGTCCCTGGTAGATCTGTCATAGGTTGATTTTGCCATCCGCCGTTTCCACCGCAACTTCTCTGTCACTCCGACCACTACATGTGGTAGACGCAAGCTGTTCGCAACTGGCAGAAAAGTTTTGAGCCTACGTGGCATTAAGCGTTGGGCTGGGCTGCTGTCTAACCCATCTGTGGATGTATTGTGCCAGTGGAGGATGGCCATCCATGCATCTGTACCATCCACTTTTGCTCGTTTGCAGAGAGACTTTACTATTGTCACGGTCGACTCGGCCTTACCATTCGATTTTGGACGTCGGGGTGAGGATGTGACATGCGTAAAACCCCAGCTTGCTGCAAACCTCCTGAACTGCTCATAAGCAAACTGCAGGCCGTTATCGGTGATCACTCTGTCTGGCTGTCCATAACACGCAAACTGGGCTTTGCAGCGCGCGATGAGCATGTTGGCTGATAGATCTGGCAGCTGGTCGATTTCCCAGTAATCTGAGTAATGGTCTACAAGGATAAGAAAGTCTTTGCCAGCATATGAGTAGATATCCATGCTCACCGTTTGCCATGGACGTGCTGGTATCTCATGTGACATCATAGATTCCTTCTGCTGGGTGCGTGCGTATTCATTGCATGCGGAGCAGTTCGCCACAAAGTACTTTATTTCAGCTTTCATGTTTGGCCAGTAGAGCGTATCCCTGGCCCGTCTGTAACTGGCCTCACCACCAATGTGGCTAGTGTGTATGCGTTTGAGCAGTTCGGCTCTCAAGGCCTTTGAAATAACAATGCACTGCCCCTCTGTACAGCACCCCGTTTTGCACATTCAACTCATCCCTAATCGGCCAGTATTCCTACACTGCCAATGGAGTGTCCTCCTTGAAGTCAGGCCACCCACCAAGGATCACCAATTTCAGCTCTTGAAGTACATCATCCTTTTCTGTGTGCTGTGTTATTTGGTGGAATCTGAAGGCAGTAACATCCAGGTGCTGTGCTTGGTCTAGCTGTGAGTACTCTATCTGAGTGCTGTCCATGGTACACACTGCATGTCACATGTATTGGGTGTCCGACCCGCAGCACAGCGGTGTAGCCCTGCTTAAAGCATCGCTGACATACATTTCAGGCCCAGGCTTGTACAAAACATCGAGGTTGTAACATTGCAGCTGCATCAACATCCCCTGGAGACGTTTCGGTGTGTTCAGGGGGCTTTTTGAAGATGGTGATCAATGGTTTGTAGTCCGTTTCAGCAGTGACTGTTTCTCTGCCATATACAGTGCATCCGGAAAGTATTCACACCCCTTCACTTTCCCCACATTTTGTTATGTTACAGCCTTATTCCAAAATGGATTAAATTCCTTTTTTTTCTCATCAATCTACACACAATACCCCATAATGACAAAGTGAAAAAGGTTTTGTAGAAATTTTTGCAAATTTATTAAAAATAAAAACTGAAATATTGCATGTACATAAGTATTCACACCCTTTGCTATGACACTCAAAATTGAGCTCAGGTTCATCCGGTTTCCACTGATCATCCTTGAGATGTTTCTGCATCTTGATTGGAGTCCACCTCTAGTAAATTCAATTGATTGGACATGATTTGGAAAGGCACACACCTGTCTATATAAGGTCCCACTGTTGACAGTGCATGTCAGAGCAGAAACCAAGCCATGAAGTCAAAGGAATTGTCTGTGGACCTCCGAGACAGGATTGTATCGAGGCACAGGTCTGGGGAAGGGTACAAAAAATTTCTACAGCTTTGAAGGTCCCGAAGAGCACAGTGGTCTCCATCATTCGTAAATGGAAGAAGTTTGGATCCACCAGGACTCTTCCTAGAGCTGGCCGCCCAGCCAAACTGAGCAATCGGGGGAGAATAGGCCACCACCTCTCTATGCGGGCACAGGGATTGGATTGGGGCCTGTATATTATTTCTAATGGCTTATGGTCAGTTACCAAATCAAACCTTCGGCCATACACATAAGGGTGTAGTCTCTCGCAAGCCCATATAAGAGCTAGGGCCTCTCTCTCTGTCTGAGAGTATTTTCTCTCACAGTCAGTTAAACTACGACTCACATAGCATATTGGCCCTTCCTGTCCGTGTTGGTTCTGAACCAGTACTGCACCTAAACCTGCCGGACTGGCATTCACTATCACTTTGATTGATGTGTCCTTGTCAAAATATGCTAAGGTGCCAGCTCTAGCCAGCTCCTCCTTAAGTGCCTTGAATGACCTTCTCTGTTGCGATCCAAATATGAATGGTGCATCCTTTCTTGTTAAGCGATGCAGTGGCTCTGATAATGTTGCAAATTGTGGGATGAATCTGCTACTATGCCCCACAAGTCCTAAGAAACTCCTCACCTCTGTGGCATTCTCTGGTTCTCGAGCATCTGCCAGCACTCACACCCTCTCTGCCGTTGGTCCGATGCCCTTTTCAGACAACAAAATTCCCATGAATATTAACCTGTCCATGTTGAATTGACACTTTTGCGGGTTCAGCGTCACTTCCCTTTCCATCAGTCTGGCCATGACAGCATGCAGGCATCTGTCATGTGTTTCCCGGTCAGCTGCGTGCATGATGATGTTGTCTGAGATGTTTTCAACACCTTCAATTCCAGTCAAGGCATATTACGTGTTGGTACTGTTCGCTAGCTGAAGATACCCCAAATATTAGTCTTTTGTATCTATACACACCATTACGCACTGCAAAGGTGGTGATTTCTCTTGACCCAGGGGTCAGTTCAAGCTGGTAATAGCCCCATTTCAGGTCTAGCTTACTAAACACTGTTGAGCCATTCATCCCTTGAAGTATGTCGTCCACGTTGGGGACTGGATATCGCTCTCTCACTATGGCCTGGTTTGCACGTCTCATGTCTAGACATAACCTTAAATCATGGTTTGATTTTGGTCCAATAACCACAGGGTTGAGGTTGGAATGATGCAGCATCTGGGTTTGGTTTTTTGGGGGGGGGGGGCTGGGGGGAATAGCGTGATCCTCCCACACGCTACGTCCCCCTGGCAAAACTCCTCACTGTCAGGTGAAAAGAAGCGACTGGTGACTCCACATGAATCGGAGGAGGCATGTGGTAGTCTGCAAGCCTCCCCAGATCGGCAGAGTGGGTGGAGCAGAGATTGGGACGGCTCGGAAGAGTAGGGTAATTGGCCGGATACAATTGGGGAGAAAAAGGGGGATTTTTTTTTTTTTTTTTAGCAATTAACTTCAGAATAAGGGCCTTGTTTCAGGACAATTCCTGCAGCATAATTTTATTGGAGCAATATTGTTTGTTAGTAATATTGACTTGAAAAAAGTTAGGTCCTTACCACAAAAGTTCCTTCTAACAAATAAGGTAAAAGAAGTTTCGTTTAAGTTGATCCATAGATTCTATCCAGTGAAATATTTCTTGCAAAAGTTAAAGAGTGACACAGATGTAAGTTTCTCTTTCTTCGAATTAAATCCTGAAACTTGCTCCCATTTATTTTGGTCGTGTCTACTATTACTTTCGGCTGCTCCCGTTAGGGGTCGCCACAGCGGATCATCCGTTTTCACTTCTTCCTGTCCTCTGCATCTTCCTCTGTCACACCAGCCACCTGCATGTCCTCTCTCGTCACATCCTTATATCATTATATGATTATATCATTACATGATAATCATTACATGATTATAGTGACAAAAGATGAAGCTAAATTTTCCTTATTTAACTAATTTTACTTCTCACAAAATTCCACATTCACAAATGTAAATTTACAAAAAACAAAAACAAAAAACAAAACAAAACTCAATTCTTTGTATTTATGAAGGAAATGGAACAATACTGGTCGATTTTCTCCGCCCAGAAAAAAAAGTTATCAAAAATGAACGTTTGCAATATTATAAAGTTTTTTAAGTGAAATTATTTTAATACACTCGCGTTTCTACTTTACTTATTTATTTTACGTTACATTTGTTTCGTTTTGTTTTTATTTCTGTTTGACACTGCTTTTCTTTTCGTTTTCTCAATACTTCACGAGATTCTGTTTCGTTTTCTTTTGTTACTATGTAGGTTAACAGTTTTAAATAAAGTTAATATAAAAAAGAAAAAAGACGTTATGACGCACCACGGAACCTGTCACTTGTTTTGTAGGAGCCTATTTGTTGTTCTTGTTAATTTTTTTTATGTCCTGTTTCTCTTTGTGAGATTGATCTGTTCATGAATGAAAAATGCAATAATAATAAAAAAACATTAAAAAAACAAGTCTATGTAGTTGGTGTGTCTTGCGCATGCGAAGAGCACAAAGCTCTTCCGGAGCAGCTCTCAAAGCAAGGCGAACTAACGTAGTGGGAACGGACAGTTACGGTTTGTTCAAAGCTCTCTCGAAATATCTGCGTGTCGTCCCATTTCTAAATTACACAATTCAAATAAATTGATATTTGCTGTGTAACAGTTGCCTCAAAGGAGAACTAGAGTTATCCGACTACGGATATTTGTGTAATTATCGGTGTTCTTACCTTTGCGCGCACACGGGACGGACGCTGATGGCGGCCACTATCGAGGAGCTGTATCGTAACTATGGGATCCTTGCGGATGCTAAGGACAACCTCAGCCAAGTAAATAACACGTCAACTTGTTTGCTAAGCTAACTAGCTAGCTATAATGTCCTTTGGTAGCTTAACGTTTGCATTTTAGTTCAACTCAAGTCTGTGTTGAATAGCCAGGGTCCAGCTACTGTTGTTGGCTTGCTTTTATACGTACTCATGCCGGACATGCAAAGCTAACATTAGCCATTTAGCACCCAAGCTAGTTACTTGGCCATTGCACTACGATTTTGTAGCATTATTTTACTACTATCGTCCCTCGATATCCGTAGGGTCAAGTTTAGCTGGTCGATATTTGGTGATCAAGTAATTGCTTAATTCATTATAGATTAACTCCAAATAACCATCTGTCATTTAATTTGAAGTTATTGTTGTGATATACCCTAAGCCTACCAAAACGTTCAACGCTACTTGGTAGGTTACTTGCCTGAAATACATCTGTAACATATCCTCAGTTTCAATGAATAATTGTTTAGAGACATAACATGGGTGCCTTTGATGATATCTGAAATTATCATTTTAATCCACTGACAATTCAAGCATCTCGGTTCTATGTCCTACGCGCTCCGCTCTAACGGGCTTTACTATTGGTTTACCCAAGGGGTCAGCAACTTTGTGGAAGCCCCGTGCCACTTTACAGTGTTTAAAAAAATCACTGACCCGAGTGCCAGCTCATTTTCATAGTGAGCATTTACCTATTTACTGCTGCTACTTGTCTGCCCGTCTGGATTCCACATGCCAAAATATATGCGCTCTACACACACACACACACACACACACACACACACACTCTTTATTATTTGTGCAAATGTATGAAAATTGCTAGGGTACAAAAGAAAATTAATTCGGTCTTACCGATTTAGTGCGACCCTTGTCCCTGTCTCTGGTCCGTATTTGGAGTCTTTCAATTGGACACATGCCTCTGAATGTCCGTAATAATATGGCTGTGCGTGGGACTAAAAATGGACTTCATATGTGAGAATATCTAGTTGCACATATATGTGGATCCAAGTGCTGAAATCAATGCAAAGGCCACCTTGTTTAGACAGTCAAACTTCTCTGGCAAGCTTTCTCAACAGGCCAGAATAGAGTCCACTTGATCAGTGTTGGCAGTTTCCAGTGTTTTGTGCAGCTGTGTTAACTTAGATGCCCTTAGTGAGGATGCATTGAGTTCTGTCAGCTGCATTCCAATCTCCTCAATCCCCATCCACTGAAACAGGGACATGCTGTTCTTCGTGTTTTGGGTTTATAAAAAAAAACAACAACAATGGGCCGTGTTGCTGGAAGTCCTGAAATCTGCCACAGAACTCCAATTCTAGCGCTCACATGTACATTCTGATGTCATTGCAGTTGATAGTTTGATGCCCTGACAGCTCCCTCAGGTACCTGAAGTAACAAAAGGTTCCACTTTGAATATCCCATGAATAGACTAATCACGAATGCTGTCCATGCATCAAACAGAGCCAGCAGTGTCTTGCCCGCCCCTTGCAGTTGTAGGTTGAACTTGTTGAGGTGGCCTGTGATATCCATTAAGAACACGAGTTTCACATCCATTTCTCATCCTCCAGCTCACGGCAGACTTGCTCCTTCTTGGTCAGAAAGGCCATGATCGCATCAAAGCTCTCTACAAACTATTCCAAAACCTTAACCCCACACAGGCACCTAACACTGCAGTGGAGTGGCAAATCCTTCTGAATACTGCCCATCTCCTCCAGCAGAGATCTGAACTGACAGTGTGTCAAAGAGGAGCGAGCCACAACATAGTTAACCATTTGTCTTGATACATGCTCCATAATCCAGGTAAGAAAATTCCAGAAAGTTGAATCTGTTCATCTGGACACAACGTTTAGTGGGAGAAACGTTTCAACACTCATCTAAGTGAATTCGTCAGTCTCAGCTGACTACAGGTATCCCCAACATTATAAACAGCACATTTGCAACGGAAACAACAATCGGTTTCATATGCGAATTGCGATGACCATTTAGCGTTACAATGGCTATGTGTATTATTTACAGAGGATCGAATCAGAATCAGAATACTTTATTTATCCCCGAGGGGAAATTGAGTTCTATTACAGACACTCGCGCTCTAATAACTAAAAACTAACAACATACAAGGTAAGAAAATAGAAACAGAAGCAAACAGAAATAATGACAAATAAGAAATAGAAATAAGGACAAAATATATCAACAAGCATGGTGCACATAACACCCTATCTATACTGCACTACTGCAGCACACAACAAGCAGCACAAACAAAACTCGACAGGGCCAATCCAATGACCATTAACTCAGAGTGTCTGACAGTCTGAGTCTGAGGGAGGAGTTGTAAAGTTTGATGGCCACAGGCAGGAATGACCTTCTGTGGCGCTCTGTGGTGCTTTTCGTCAGAATGAGTCTTATTACTAAAAGTACTCCTGTGCCCAACCAGCATGTCATGGAGTGGGTGGGAGACATTGTCCATGATGACACGTAATTTCAACAGCGTCCTCTTCTCAGAAACTGCCGCCAGAGAATCCAGTTCCTTCCCTACAACATCACCGGCCATGCGGATCCGTTTATTGAGCCTGTTTGCATCCGCTACCCTCAACCTGCTGCCCCAAAACACAGCAGCAAACAGGAGAGCACTGGCCACCACAGACTCACACCACATCCTAAGCATTGTCAGGCAGATGTTGAAGGACCTCAGCCTCCTCAAAAAGTAGAGATGGCTCTGTCCCTTCTTGTAGAGGGCATCAGCGTTCTTAGCCCAGTCAAGTTTATGTTTATATACACCCCCAGGTACTTATAGTATTCCAGTGTCCACACTGACCCCCTGGATGGAGACAGGGGTCACTGGTGTCATACCCCTCCTCAGGTCAACAACCAGCTCCTTTGTCTTAGTCATGTTGAGCTGCAGAGCGTTCTGCTCACACCACGTGACAAAGTTTCCCACCACAGCCCTGTACTCAGCCTCCTTGCCATTACTGATGCATCCGACTATAGCGGAGTCATCAGAGAACTTCTGAAGATAGCAGGACTCTGTGTGGTAGTTGAAGCCCGTGGTGTAGAGGGTGAAAAGGAAGGGAGACAGGACTGTCCCCTGCGGGGCCCCATTGTTGCTGACCACTCTGTCTGACACACAGTGTTGCAAATGCACATACTGTGGTCTACCAACAATCCAGGACACAAGGGGGGCATCTACCTGCATTGCTGTCAGCTTCTCACCCAGTAGAGCTGGCCGGATGGTGGCTAAGGTACTGGAAAAGTCAAAGAACATGACTCTCACAGAGCTTGCTGGCTTATCCAGGTGGACATAGGCACGGTTAAGCAGGAAAATGATGGCATCCTCAACTCCTAGTCGGGGTTGGTAGGCGAACTGGAGGGGGTCCTAGTGTGGCTTGACCGTGGGCCGAAGCTGCTCCAGGATGAGTCTTTCCAGAGTCTTCATGATGTGTGAAGTCAATGCTACTGGTCTGTAGTCCTTGGCGTCCCTGGGATGCGATGTTTTAGGCACAGGAACGATGCAGGATGTTTTCCACAGCACAGGGACCTTTTGAAGTCTAAGGCTCATGTTGAAGACATGGTGAAGCACTCCACATAACTGAGGGGCACAGGCTTTGAGCATCCTGGGCTAACACCATTTGGGCCTGCCGCCTTGCTTGCGTGAAGTCTCAGGATTGGGGAATAGTTGCAATCACAGCATTGTAAGATGTGACAAATTTACTCTTAGCTGGCCAAATAACTAATTAATAGTCATGACAATTTGCATATGAAACCGGTCATTGGTTTCGGTCGTATGCAACTGTGCTGTTTATAAGGTTGGGGATGCCTGCAGTCAGCTGAGACTGAAGAGGTTATTTAGATGAGCGATGAAACGTTTCTCCCGCTAAATGTTGCGTCTAGATGAACTGATTCAGCTTTCTGGGATAGTTAACCATTTTCACCACTTTAACTATAATACTATTAAGCTCAGCCTTTGAAATTTTTGCGGACAAATTTTCCTGGTGAATAATGCAATGGAACTTCATCACAGGATTTTATTTTCAACCTGTCACAAATCCTTTCTGCTTTCCTGTCATAATGGGTGCCGTTGTTGGTAACAGCAAATATTTTCTTTATCAACTCCTGTCTCCTCAAAACGATCAGTAAATGCTTTTGCCTCGTCCTCCTCTTAAGTGGTACCATGCATGGGCTTTAAAGTTCCTCGCGTATCTCCTTTGTCACAATATCTGGTAACTACTGCTAGATGTGGAATGTCGTTTACATTCACACTCTTCGTCAATAGCTATGCTGAATACCGACACATCTTTCAATGCAAGAGTTTGCTGGTGCTTTATGTTTTCAGCCATGTCTGTAATGCGCCTCTCAACAGTTCTTGTAGAAACCGTCATTTCTTTGGTCCTGTTGATGTCCGTGTCTTTGTTTGGTAAGCTATCAAATATGACCTCCGAATTGCTGAGGAAAGCCTTCTTTATCGCACCACTGGAGAATGGCTTCCCATGTTTAGCAATGCACTGCGCAACGTTATAGCTGTCCTCTGTAGCTTGGTTTTTGGTGACACATAGGCTTGTAAACACGCTGCTTTGCTTCCCATACTGAGCCACTGCCCTCTTGATTGATTCAGCCTTATCAGCCTTTGAAGTTTTTATCATGCCTTTTTTCAAAATGATGTTTTACACTTGAAGTTCAACACACAACATTTTTGCATCAGAGACTGTGCACAGCTTGGACTTTAGTGAAATAAATGTGAATTTGTCCAAGACAGATAGAGGTGAAAAGAAAAGAGGCGAATATTAGACATCTTTTTTTTTTTTGCTTCTGCCATCGTTAGTTCTTGAAATAAAGCAAAAATAAATCAAGCTAGTAGGGGTGGGGCGATACTGGATCGAATTCTGAATCGTTCGATACGGTCTTCGTGGTTCGAGATGCTCCCCATTTTGCAAGATCGTGTTTTAGCACCAGAACGACCGGGATTTCACTCCTATCTAAAACGATCATGGGCAGTCAAAATGACCGCCGGTGTTTTAACTCTATATTCTGTCAAGATAAATACCCAATTGAGATATTAATGTATATTATTGCATATGTTAGTATGTCTATTAGGAAACTACTGACACCAAAATTAACATTTTAACAACTTTAATTCTATAGCGAATTTAGGGGGCAGCTGAGAACTGCCACAGCCGGGACGCGAACCCGGGTCTCCCACACCACGGGCGACTACGTTAAGTGGTCGACTAAAGGGTCCGACCCATTAGTCAATGGGCTAGCAAGGCTACACGTCTGTGATAGTTACAATGCTATTTTTTTAAACAATTTAAAATCGCTGCTGTCCAACGCCTGTAAATACTGCAACGCCTTGGTGGTAGTCATGGCATGTCTGAAACAGAGGCTGTATCCAGACATGTTGGAAATAATACCTGAAAAACAAAACAGAAAACACATATTACTAATCTAACAAACAAAACAAGGCCTATAAAACGTGAAATGTAAAAAAAGAACTGAACGTTGCGAAGGAAATTACACGAACAACACACGTCCTAAATAGTGACATGATGTGCACGATGACAAGCAAATTATGCGTGGTCATTTTGACCACTCATGGTTGTTTTAGGTAGATCTTATAACTTTATTTGCGTGCAATTGATCTAAAACTCATTTTAATGCAAATATATGCAATTTAGGAGCATCCAGGGAGCGGCAGGGCTGTATCTTTTTTCCCCCACAAAGTTATTAAACTTTGAAAATCCAGAACAGTCAAAATGACCGCCTTGGTCGTTGTAGTAGTTTTTAAAGTTTTAAAGTAAAGCAATTGTGTTACACAACAAGAAAATATGGCACAAAATTTTGTTAGAACTTTTGCACTTGCATTACGTTTGAATATGTGCCTTGATAATGCCAAAATGTCGGGCCTAATTCTTAAAATAAATGAAAAATGGAGAACTGCAATGGTGTTTTGCCTCTTTCTTACCAAGGCATCCACTGTATCATATTGAATCAAAATCGTGAACCCTGACTCATGAGACATATTGAACTGGGAGATTTGTGAATCGTCCCATTCCTACAAGCTAGCTATTCTACGTTTTTACTACCGCTGTAATGCAGTGGCGGCTGCTGACCAAAATTTTTGGTGAAGCAACCACCCAACCAACCCCCTGGCTATTATATTTTTAAAACATCCCCCACTGTATGTATAAAAACAACAAATCATTAAGCAGATAAATCCCAGCATATTATGTCAATGACCTTTTATTCAAAAGACATGACTGACATAATCTTTGTCCTTTGATGTAGGCATTTCCATTAGATACAATAATTTAAAAAACAACCAATCAAACAGACATTTCAGGTTAGGAGTTACTTGGACTTCCGACAGTAGTGGATTATCTGACAGGGAGGAGGGCAGAAGGAAGGGTCTGCTGGTCTTCTGGTGCTTCTGTGCTGCAAATAGAGACATAACATATAGATTAGTTCAAGTAAACAACTCATCACCTTATCTGGATTAGAAGCATAATAAAATTAAGTCACCCTGATGAAGGGCAGTGCTGCTGCAACGTGTTGGGTGTGTTTTTTTTTTTTTTTTACATTTTCACTTGAGTCATGTCTACTACTACTACTACTACTACTACTGTCGGCTGCTCCCGTTAGGGGTCGCCACAGCAGATCATCCATTTCCATTTCTTCCTGTCTTCTGCATCTTCCTCTGTCACACCAGCCACCTGCATGTCTTCCCTCACCACATCCATAAACCTCCTCTTTGGCCTTCCTCATTTCCTCTTCCCTGGCAGTTCTATCTTCAGCATCCTTCTCCCAATATACCCAGCATCTCTCCTCCGCACATGTCCTAACCATCTCAATCTCGCCTCTCTTGTTTTGCCCCCAAACGATGCAACCTGAGCTGTCCCTCTAATGTACTCATTCCTAATACTGTCCTTCGTCAATCCCAACAAAAATGTTCGCATCTTCAACTCTGCCACCTCCAGCTCCGCCTCCTGTCTTTTCGTCAGTGCCACTGTCTCCAAACCATATAACATAGCTGGTCTCACAACCATCTTGTAAACCTTCCCTTTAACTCTTGCTGGTACCCTTCTGTCGCAAATCACTCCTGAGACTCTTCTCCACCCACTCCACCCCACCTGCACTCTCCTCTTCACCTCTCTCTTGCACTCCCCGTTACTTTGGACAGTTGACCCAAGGTATTTAAACTCATATGCCTTCGTCACCTCCACCCCTTGCATCCTGACCATTCCACTGTCCTCCCTCTCATTCACGAATAGGTATTCCGTCTTGCTCCTACTGACTTTCATTCCTCTTCTCTCCAGTGCATACCTCCACCTCTCCAGGCTCTCCTCAACCTGCACCCTACTCTCGCTACAGATCACAATGTCATCCGCAAACATCATCGTCCATGGAGACTCCTGCCTGATCTTGTCCGTCAACCTGTCCATCACCATTGCAAACAAGAAAGGGCTCAGAGCTGATTCCTGATGTAATCCCACCTCCACCTTGAACCCATCTGTCATTCCAACCACACACCTCATAATTGTCACACTTCCCTCATACATATCCTGCACCACTCCTACATACTTCTCTGCCATTCCCGACTTACTCATACAATACCACACCTGCTCTCTAGGCACCCTGTTGTATGCTTTCTCTAAATCCACAAAGACAATATAACTCCTTCTGGCCTTCTCTATACTTCTCGATCAACATTCTCAAAGCAAACATCGCATCTGTGGTACTCTTTCGTTACATGAAACCGTACTGCTGCTCGCTAATCGTCACCGCTCCTCTTAACCTAGCTGCTACTACTCTTTCCCATATCTTCATGCTGTGGCTGATCAACTTTATACCTCTGTAGTTGCTACAGTTCTGCACATAATCTTTGTTCTTGAAAATCGGTACCAGTATGCTTCTTCTCCACTCCTCAGGCAACCTCTCACTTTCCAAGATTGTGTCAAACAATCTAGTTAAAAACCCCACTGCCATCGCTCTTAAACATCTCCATGCCTCCACAGGTATGTCATCAGGACCAACTGCCTTTCCACTCTTCATCCTCTTCATACCTGCCCTCACTTCCTCCTTGCTAATCCACTGTGCTTCCTGATTCACTATCCCTACATCATCCAACCTTCTCTCTCTCTCTCTCTCTCGCTCTCTCTCTCTCTCTCTCTCTCTCTCTCTCTCTCTCTCTCTCTCTCTCTCTCAATTTTTTCATTCATCAGCCTCTCAAAGTACTCTTCCACCTTCTCAGCACGCTCTCCTCACTTGTCAGCACATTTCCATCTCTATCCTTAATCGCCCTAACTTGCTGCACATCCTTCGCAGCTCGGTCCCTCTGTCTAGTCAATTGATACAAGTCCTTTTCTCCTTCCTTTGTGTCTAACCTGTCATACAACTCACCATACACCTTTTCCTTTGCCTTTGCCACCTCTCTCTTCGCTTTACGCGGTGTCTCCTTGTACTCCTGTCTACTTTCTTCATCTCTGAATATCCCACTTCTTCTTTGCCAGCCTCTTCCTCAGTATACTTTGCAGTACTTCCTCATTCCACCACCAAGTCTCCTTGTCTTCCTTCCTCTGTCCTGATGACACACCAAGTACTTTCCTAGCTGTCTCCCTCACTATTTCTGCAGTGGCTGCCCAGCCATCTGGCAACTCTTCACTACCACCCAGTGCCTGTCTTAACTCCTGCCTGAACTCCACACAACAGTCTTCCTTCTTCAACTTCCACCATTTGATCTTTGGCTCTGCCTTTACTCGCTTCCTCTTCTTGGTCTCCAAAGTCATCCTACAGACCGCCATCCGATGCTGCCTAGCTACATTCTCCCTGTCACCACCTTGCAGTCTCCAATTCCTTTTAGATCACCCCTTCCTACTTAAGATATAGTCCACTTGTGTGCACTTTCCTCCACTCTTGTACGTCACCCTGTGTTCCTCCCTCTTCTTGAAATATGTATTCACCACAACCATTTCCAACCTTTTCGCAAAATCCACCACCATCTGTCCTTCCACATTTCTCTCCTTGACACCATACCTCCTCATCACCTCTGTTCCCTTCACCAACATGTCCATTGAAGTCCGCTCCAATCACCACTCTCTCCTCCTAGGGTACCCTCTCCACCACGTCTTCCAACGCACTCCAGAATTCTTCTTTCTCTTCCATCTCACACCCAACTTGTCGGGCATATGTGCTGATAAAATTCAGCAATACACCTTCGATTTCTGGCTTCATACTCATCACTCTTGTCAGACACTCTCTTCACCTCCAGCACACTCTTGACATGCTCTTCCTTCAGAATTACCCCTACCCCATTTCTCTTCCCATTCGCACCATGGTAGAAGAGTTTGAACCCACCTCCGATACTCCTGGCCTTACTCCCCTTCCACCTGGTCTCTTGCACACACAGTATGCCTACCTTTCTTCTTTCTCTCCCTCTCTCCCTCTACCAGTCATATTGCCAACATTCAAAGTTCTGACTCTCACCTCCACACTCCTACCCTTCCTCCTGTCTCGCTGCCTCTGGACATGCCTTCCCCCTCTCCTTCTCTTTCAGCCAACAGTAGCATAGTTTACATCGGTACCCTGCTGGTTAACAGTACCAGTGGCAGTCGTTGGTGACTCGGGCCTCGACCGATCCGGTATGAAAATCTTAGTTATGATCCGCATATTTGATTTGGCAAAGATTTTATGCCGGATGCCCTTCCCATGCAACCCTCCCCATTTATCCGGGCTTGGGACCGGCACTAAGAATGCATTGGCTTGTGCATCCTCAGTGGCTGGGTTTTTCATTTGAGTCATGTATTAGTACATTAATAAAGGCTTTTAAAAAATTTCTTCCTCACGAGTGCCTTCGTCATTTCTTTTTTTGCATAATAAAATTAATTTGAAACAATAATACTTATCCAATGGTAAGAGCTGTTGGTTCTCTGCTAGGATAATGCTGAGAGAAATGGGAGGGAACTGAGCTTGTCTGGACTGTGCTTCCTTCACATGAGAGTTGAGGGCTGAGCTGGACTGGACTATACTGCAAACAGAAGTGTAGCCTGAAAAACATAAGCCCAACATATGTTCATGACTTTTTATTCATGACGTGACTAAAAGAACAATCTCTGTCCAAACAGGCATTTCTATTTGATGCAATAATTACAAACACAAATGAATACAGACATTTCAGGTTAATGGACAAAGACTTAGTTGTGACAGCAGTGAATTATCTGACAGGGAGCAGGGCAGAGGAGAGGGTGTGCTGGTTTTCTGGTGATTATGTGCTGGAAACGGAGACATAAAACGCAGATTAGTTCAAGTGAACAAATATCCAAGTTTGAAAATTTGAAGCATAATAAAACGAATTTGAAACAATAATACTTACCAATGGTCTTGCTTTCCTGGACTTGAGAGGGCCTGGTATGACAGAGGAGGGCAGAGCTGACTGGACATGAGAGAGATGGGCATGACAGGAGGGCAGAGCTGGCTGGACATGAGAGAGCTAGGCATGACAGAGGAGCGTTGTGGTGGCTGGACATGAGAGGGCTGGGCATGACAGAAGAGGGCTGTTATGGCTGTATATGAGAGATGGGCATGACAGAGGAGGGCAGAGCTGGCTGGACATGAGAGAACTGGGCATGACATAGGAGAGCTGGGCATGACAGGAGGGATGTGGTGGCTGGACATGAGAGAGCTGGGCATGACAGAGGAGGGCAGAGCTGGCTGGACATGAGAGAGCTGGGCATGACAGGAAGGCTGTGCTGGCTGGACATGAGAGATGGGCATGACAGAGGAGAGCTGTGCTGGCTGGACATGAGAGAGCTGGGCATGACATAGGAGGGCTGACTTGGACCTTACTGTGCTGCAGAACACATCCAATATACACTTTTTTCTTTCTCCCTATTTCCAATCCTGACACTGTCTCATTTCCTAATGGCATCCTTTCTCACTGATGTTTTTCCTCATCATCCTGAAGATCAGTCTCCTTTACTACAAAATGCAAAATACAGAAAAATCTCATTAATACAATAATAATGGAAAGCTAGTCTCAACTGACCTGGAACACACCTATAGGAAAATGTTTTGGTCCTTAAACTTGTTTCAGCACTCATCAAAACTCAGGTAATTGTAGTTATATGTAATAATTGGAATGAATTTTAAATAGTCCTACTTATCAACAATACAAAATCAGAATAACGTACAAGCAATTACACTAAATCTCACTCTCACCTTGTAAATTAATTCTATCCTGTTTTTCTTGGTGAAGTGGTCAATCACTTTGTCATACCAGCAAGGATTTTTTTTCCAGTAACTTAATTATTCGTCTCTCAATTGCTACCACTGTCAAGTTTTGAAGTCGTTCCTGTCCCATGGTATTCCTTGTGTATGTCTTTAGGCCCTTCAGACATGAAAAGTTCCTCTCCATACCAGCTGATGGTACTCCAATCGTTGCAATTAAGCACATGAGCTGATAAGCCTGTGGCATTGCCCTGTCCGGCTCAGTAGTTTTTAAAAAAGCTACGCGGTCACACAGTTTGCCGTTGTTGGTATGACGCCCCCTGTCTGAATACAGAACTTGCAACTCTGCCTTCAACCTGTCTGAATGAAAGAAATGCCCATAGCCTTACTTTAGACATTCAAATGCCTCAAAGGGGAAATCTCTCGCCATGTCGTCAAACTTCACTGGATCCAGCAGCTCAAGGAAGTGTGTGTTATCCATGCTAACATAACGCTGGGTGATCTGGTCAGTCCAGTTGTTCAAGACAGCCATATACACATCCCTGTAATGCTGCTTGGGATCTTGAGCGTTCCCTCTGCATCGTCTTTTCCTGGGACGATGCTGTGGCTCCTCTGTCATGCCAGCAGCTTTTGCATAGAGCTTGGAATGATTCCTCAGACTTCTTCTCCTTTGCAAAGGACAGAAGAGACTCAATCCTTGATTTGCAAAAGACAACATCTGCTGCTTTCTGTTGCACAATATCAAAAACCACAGCTGTCTCACAAAAAAAATGTGCTCATATATCAACAGCATGAAAACAAAGTCAAAATCCTCCAAGGTTCTGATGAACCCATTTGCAGCACAGATTGTTTCCTCATCTGTCACACTATCCGATTCAAGCATGCTCTCAAGTTGTAATTAGCTTCTTATGATTGTTTACTACTGTGCCGACAATGCGTGACGAGAAGTTCCAGTGTGGGGGGGGGGGCATTTTTTGGAAGCCCGGAAGCCCACTTTCCTCCAAAAAAGTCATTCTCTTTGTTGACATGTGGAAAAATGTTGCAAACCCTGACAAAGTTGTAAAGAAAAAAAATCTTTGCCTCCGGTATGCATTTTGCTCCTCAATTCAGCACAAGATTGAGCTGATGCACATAGCAATGAACAAATTTAGGGTATGGTAAACCTTGTTTCACTTTCGCCTGAAGCGCATTCAATGAAGATGCCATCACAGCTGCGCCATCATACGTTTGACTAACAAGTTTCTGTTTGTAATCGTAACTAGCCATCTCTCTGTCAATGAAATTAAAGACTGACTCAGCATCCCTGCCTCCTGACACATCGAAGAACCCAATGAAATGTTCCTGTATCATTCCCACAGCATCGACATAGCAGACAATTATGGACAACTGGGCTTTGCATGATATATTGGTCGTCTCGTCTATCTCCCATGCAAAAAAGGCGCAGCGGCAAGTTCACTTTTTATCTTCTCCTGAAGAATAGTAGCAATGGCTTCAATCAGATCATTTTGTATGGTCTTAGACATCCCAGAAAACCACAGTGGACTATTTCAAATGAGCAGCCGGAACATCATCCTAGCGGGAAAACACTTCTACCATCTCTCTGTAGTTTCCTTTATTACCGGACTTTTCACTCTCATCATACCCCCTAAATGCTTGCTCCTGACAACCCAATAATGACACCAAATCTATCAACCTTTTCAGAATGTCACGGTTTTTCCAGACCGTGTCGTTATGCCTTGCCACCTGGAGATGCTTGCCTTCATCAATCAGAGTATCAGTCCTCACATTTCCCAACAGACTTAATTGCGCGGCTGCACTGACATGCTCTTTGATTTTTTATGAAGCTTAACAGATCTGTCAAAATTTTGTAGTGCCTTAAATCCATCTCTTGCAAACTTTGAAGAACACCCATCTCCTTAAACACTTAAACATCACGCAAGGCCAGCAATACAAGCAATTTGTTAGCATACTTCCGGTAGCCACTCCACCTTGTCATACCTAGAACACTTAAAACTCCGACTTACCGAGCCCACTCTCTGCACCAGCTTGATGGGGGGGCGTTCTTCTCCCCTTTGCTTTCACTCCTAGTTTTTCCTCATAGAAGAAAGTGTGAAAAGATTCCCGTAGGATCCAGTCCACGATGTTTGCATCCATCATAATTCTTCTTTGCAAAAATTGGGAAAGACAGGACAGGAGCCAGCTAAGCTAGTAGCTAGCTAGCTAAGCTAGTTAGAACAACTAACATTAGCCTACAGTACAGGGGTACTACATGAGGTCAAGATCAAAAATGCAAATATAAAGATGAACAATAAAGTTGAACAATAAAGATCTGAACAGATTAATTAATTATTATAATATTTACAATATATATACAAGAACCACCAAAAACGACTATAGTAATCACTAATTTATCTTAGGCTAATCTCTTTTTCTCATCTTTATGTTATCTTTCACCGCAAAAGGTATGATGAGGATTGGAGAACAAGTCAAGCATAGGATCAGAAAGGCTGAACTGGTGTTCTCTGATTGGTTAGATGGGTGTCAATCATTTTCAGGTCGAGGAAAGACTAGGTGAAGCAAGGTGGGCATTACAACGCATCATAAACATAACTGTCTAATCAACAACGTGTAAGGTACTATTTCAACTTAAATTCATGTACACTGGGTTAGTTACGTAGAACACTCCCCTGTGTCACCTGAAGAGGACACTGTGTTGTACAACACCCAGGACACTTTTTTTTAAGTGACACTTTTTTTTTTGTTTGATTCACAAAGGAAATAGTCATTCTAATGAAATGTTGGCATCTAAAAAAGATGTTTTATGTGGTATGTGTACTACTATATATGATATATGCGTTGTTTTTTGTTTGTTTGTTTTTGGTGAAGCACTGCTTCACCTGTTGTCTTATAGAAACCTCCTCTGCTGTAATGCTGTACTTGTTGGCAGATAAGAGGGAGAGGGAGGAGGTGTATGATAGACCGTGTCAATTGTGTGTGCTCTCTTGCTGTCAAAAACTGATGTATTTTGAGACTAATTATTTCAGTATTTTAAATAGAATTTTTTGTTTAGGTCACCATTGGGCTATGTTTTATATTAAAAAAATCTTATCAAAAAAGGTTGCCGACCACTGGTTTACACCATCGACGCTCCACCTCAGCACCTGAGCAAAATCTTTGCACTCACCACCCAATTAGGTGGTAGAAGCCACACAGCATCGCACTCTCTATAAAACCCCTGTGTCTCCACTGCTCGTCTCCCTTTTTCACTCAGCCACCTGAGCTGCGGATCTTCTCTGGGTTTTTTCTGTCAACCTCCAGTGTTGTAGTGATGTCTACTTCTTCCTCCAAGACTTGCTCCTCCTGCGCTGCTCAGATGTTGCTCCTTGACATGACCACCAGTTCTGTTTTGTCTGCCTCAGTTGGCGGTATCAGGAGGAGTCCGAGACATGCCCTGCCTGCCTCGCTCTCACCTGGGTGTAGTGTGAGAATAGACAGAAGTTTGCCGAGTTTGTCTGCCTATCCCATGCTGGCCAGGCGCTGGCAAGCGAGAAGGCGATGGCCCACTCCAAACCGTGGGACAGGTATGGTGTTTGCCTTGGCTGCTAAAAGGAGGGGAACCTCACTTCCGCTGGCTCCACCCTCCTCTAGTTGCTGGGACGACTTCAGTCGGCCTCTGTGCCCAGCCATGTGATAGGCCTCATCCTTGTGTGTTGTGTCGCAAGATGGCGCCTCTCTTGTACTACGTGCAGTGTGAGTGGGCTTCTCAGTTTGGCACCAAATCCCCGACTGTGACTTACGGTCCCTACTGCTCGATGGAGGGCTTGGAGTGGGACAAGGGAGTACCACCAATAGAGGATTCAGTCAGGGTCTACCTCCTCCCTCTGCCCAGGTCGTCGGCCGTCACTCCTCAATGAGTGTGACCGAGTGACGGTCACCTTTTATGACTGCAGCTACACCAGTGACTCCCAGGTAGTGGCACTGGGAAGCAATCTAGCCTTTCTTGCTGGGTCCCTCGACAAGCTGACCCACGAGTAGACCAAGCTGTCACCGATGGAGCTTACCGAGGTCCAGACAACAGCCACCGCCATTCTCTGGTTGTCCCAGGCCTTCGCCATCAACGGTGGCCGTGTCATGTGCGCGGCACGAGTGGGCTACAGGCATCTTAGCAAGGCTTCAGGCAAAAGGATATCTAGGAGCCATTGGCTACCAAGCCCAAAATATTTAGGAGCCAAATCAAATTTTCAGGAGCCAAAATATAGTGATGTCATATGCTACATTGGTAAAAGGCTGCCTCACACTGCCCTTTCTTTCCCCTCTGTACTGTCTGCCTTTGTTTGCTCTGCCTTCTATGTGTAGCCTTCTAACCAAAAGCCCAGCTGGCCCCAGTCTTTGTTGCTGCCTTTCAAAGGGAGATGAGCAGTGGAAACATGGGGTTATATAGGGGATGGGGTGCTGTTTGGCTCCTACCACCTAATTGGGTGGTGAGTTTAAAGATCTTTCTCAGGTGCTGAGGTGGAGCCTTGATGGGGTAAACCAATAGCGAAGCCCATTAGAGGACTATGCACGTACTCATAGAACTGGAGTTACATCCGGGGTAATTACTATTTCTCACATTGCCCTACCCATTTTGTCTCCACTCCATTTTCATCATTTTTCATCTGTAGCACAAAGATGCATACCAGGTGATCCTTGACGGAGTAAAAGGTGGACCCAAGGAGAAGCGCCTTGCAGCCCAATTCATTCCCAAGTTCTTTAACAGCTTCCCTGAGCTGGCAGATGCAGCCATTAATGCACAGCTTGACCTTTGTGAAGATGAAGACGTATCGGTGAGTATTAAATTCCCAAGTTTGACATTTTGAAGACTAGGTGCAATGATTAACATGCCCGCCAGACAACATTCATCAAGATTTTTTGTGTGTCACTGTTTGGGTGTGTGACTGAATCTTGAGAAACATACAATAATAATTGAGATGAATGACTGAATCTTGAATTGGTCAACGGCTTTTATTCCCGATTGAGCAAGTGTTTGTTAATGTGCATATGTCTTTGTCTAGATTCGACGGCAGGCCATCAAAGAGCTTCCGCGGTTTGCTGTTGGTGAGAACATCCTCAGGGTGGCAGATTGTCTCACCCAGCTCCTCCAGACTGGTACTTCATTTCTCTCCCTACACCATGGAAAAAAAAAATCTAATGTGCCGTGAAGAAAAATATTGCTTATGGTTTTGTGTATGTGCAGTCAGCGCTGATGGGTAATGTAATTGATTGAAAGCAATAAAATCCTCACTGTATTATAGTGAGGGAGAAATTGGTGTTCTCTTCCTAAGAGTCTGTCTGACAGTGCCTGTACGTACCAGAATACTTTACATGCAAGCTTCTTTATCGTCATTCATAAAATTATCTGCAGTAATGGTGTGGGAAGTAATTTCCAACAACGGAAATGTAGCCTAGCTGAGAGGCTACATTTCCGTTGTTGGAAATTACTTTACAATTACAAATTACAAGGATGTGTTTTTTTGAATGGTGTCTTTAGACTATAGCTGAGATTAGAAACCTAAGATCAATCAATCAATCAAGTTGTATTTTATATAGCACTTTTCTAGCTGCAACAGTGTAGTTTTTTCCATCTAGCAGCTGACGACATGATATGTCAACATGGCACATGACAAAAAAAATACTGTTTCAATGCCGCCCCAGAGATACACCACCAATTGGGATTGATTGGAAATAGCTATCTTTGCATCTGTCTTTGAAAATCGATAGAGGTTGAAAATTAGCAAATTTTCTCATTAACGACTTTCTCATCTTCATCTACCAAAATGGCAGTCATTCCACATTATGACAAGACCAGTCAATAATCATTGGTTTTTATTTTCAGATGACACAGCAGAATTCAACCAAGTTAATGGATCACTCGTCTCTATCTTCAAGATTGATGCCAAGGGTGAGTGGTGTTTGTGCGGATTCATCTAAGAACACGTTTTTGTATGCTGTAGCTATATAGAGAGCTGTGGTGGAATATGGCAAATTGATAAGTCTTTCTCTGACTATTTACTTATGTGGTCAGCACAGCATTGTTAATGACACCTGATCAAGTTGCTATTGGTCAGGTAATACAGTTAGTAGACGACACACAGGATAAAAACTTGAGTTGGGGTGTTGGGGAAATGGCATGAGCCTTTGTGCACGTTAAGTTCCCCCAGATCAAAGAAGCAATTTTTGGCAACTTTTTGTAGCCTACACCTTCCCAGCCCCTGTTGGATTTATGCTGTGGTGGGATCTTAGGAGTGCAGGGTGTGCCAAATAGGGAGAGAATGGAGGAACATTTTAAAGTACCCTTCCAGACACGTTTTAAAGTTTAAAAGTACTCTGAGATTATTAATATATTGACTAACATGGTTTCCCCACATAAAAAAAAGAAGAAAAAAAGCTCTGAAAATGGGCTGAAAGCCCATCTTTCTCCCTCATTGAGAAATTCAGGATCTATGGATATGCAAATACCACAGGCCTCGCACCCCACCCACCACCACTGCTTGCTCTAGGTTGACTGCTGAAAGAGCAGTGTGCATGAAGGTAGCTAGCGTTAGAGCAAACATTGGAGAGATTCAGCCATACATGTTTGAGCCTCAGTCAGACCCAGACTCAGACTCTGTTGTGCACCAAAATTGGCGACTGGCAGACATATCAGAATGGTAAGTGTAGTTGGCATCTTTTATTTGTTGTTTGTTAACTTGTAACAGGCAGTCATTTACACAGCAGTAGTTGTGAAACATAATAATATCTGCTACGATGTTACTGTGTGTTCACATTGTTATTACGTAATTATATACCAGAGGGGCGGCACAGTGGCGCCGTGGTTAGCGCGGTCACCTCACAGCAAGAAGGTCCTGGGTTTGAGCCCTGGGGTAATCCAACCTTGGTGGGTCATCCCGGGTCATCCTCTGTGTGGAGTTTACATGCTCTTCCCATGTTTGCATGGGTTTTCTCCAGGGGCTCCGGTTTCCTGCCACAGTCCAAAGACATGTAAGTCAGGTGAATTGGCCATACTAAATTGTCCCTAGGGGTGTGTGTGTGTGTGTGTGTGTGGGCGTGTGCGTGTGGGCGTGCGTGTGGGCACGTGCGTGTGTCTCTCCGCCTGCTGCCCAGTGACTGCTGGAATAGGCTCCAGCATCCCCAAGACCCTGAGAGCAAGATAAGCGGTTCAGATAATGGATGGATATATATACCAGAGGTCTAATCAAAGTTTGCAGAATGATATATTCCATCTGGCTAATATTTTTAGATTATGTGTAATATATGTTTATCTTGATAGCCAACCGAGTTTGCCTGGGAGCTAGCTCATTGGCAGTAGTATAAAATTCAAAACTGCTGGGAGAGGCAACCTGCACCACACTTAGTAAGTTTATGGTTCTGAGAGTTTTCTTTGGGGTCCAAAGCTGGAAAGCATCGGAAGAGTGAACCCCCCTGCTGCCGATGGCTTCTGACGCCGGTCTGTCAGTCCTCAGAGCACACAATGATGGACGCCTTTAGTGGCACTGCTGGAGCAGGGGGGACCTGCGCAAGCCTGTTCGGGATTGAAGTCAAGACTAGAAAAGAGGTTTACATTGCACACCGCGCCGTTTTTTTGAGTGAAAAACAAAGCACCTCAGGCTGCCGTCAATGTTACATATGGCTGAACTTTGAAATGTTAGCTAAATACTGTAGTGTTCCTGAGTAGTCAGGCGGATGGAGGAAGAACGGTGAGGAGGCGATGTTACTGTCTGGTAGCTCAATAGAGCCCAGATTTATTCCCTTGCCACAGCAACAGCTAATGTGAGGTTGAGGTGTCTCTGGTAAAACAATTGAACAGGGTGGTTAACCTGCTGGCTCTCCAAACTTGTACTCCTCGTTAGTTAATCCTCCATTAAAAATCTGTCGTGCCTCTCCCCTCAAGTCTCAGTCAGCTTTACCATTACCAAACAACTAGCAGAAGCTAGAAAGCTTTCATTTGACTGTTGGCTGAGTAAAATAAATACATAACATAACTACTGACTCCCACTCGCTGTTGCAGTCTTAGATTAAATAGTCAGCACAGCATCACACTTCAAAACTAATTTCTTGTGATAACCCAGTGACTTGTGCATTAGGTTATGGAAACAGTTCTCACTGAAACGAGCATTGCAGATACACATTCCTTCCAGGTTTTTAGGCATGTGGGCCTGATTTCTGTTAATAAATTCCAACATTGCAGCAGTATAGTGAGATTTTTTGGTAGAAAGTGCAAGGAAGCGCCAGGGTCAAGTTTACATCCAAAAACTGTACACACTACCATGTTTGCTATCAAAACTTGCACTGTGCTAATGCAAACTCTCTTTTCTGACAAGTCCGCTCTCTACAGAAGGTTTCAAGTTTCTTTGCCCGCCCTGCATTTGCATATTAGACAGCGACTGGCTTTTGGATTTGTGACGTATCAAATCTAGCTTACCCAGGGTATGCTTGAATCTCAGATTTTAAGGATGTGCACAGACAGCTTCCCCTCCAGTATAGGAATGTGAAAACACTGCTCTAGTGACAAACTGCACAGACACAAGTTAGTAAAGTCAAGGCCAGACATTTTAGGGGAGACAAACATAAGACAAACACAGTTTTGAGTGGCGCGGTATTTTAAAAAGATCCACCTTTCATGTCGGCTAGATGTGTAGTGCTACAATATCTGAAACAAAGTGATTTCAAGGTTATTTAAAAGTGTACCAGGTTGTTTCCTGAACCTTCTGATGTCTCAGTTGCTATGGATGTGTTATCTTAACAGACCCAGCGGCATACAGTTGTTTTTATTGTGCTCATGACCTCTTCTTGCTGTCATCCAGGTACTCTTGGAGGCCTCTTTTCCCAGATCCTGCAGGGAGAGGACATAGTGCGGGAGAGGGCCATTAGATTCCTGTCAGTCAAACTAAAGACCCTGCCAGAAGACATCATGACCAAGGAGGTGGAGGATTTTGTCTTCGCAGAGACGAAAAAGGTCTGCTGATAGTTTGGAGCTGATTTCTAAATGAGGTTTTAGCCAGCAGTATTTTTGCCAGATGTGACTGTTGTCGTTTCCTCCAAAGTATCTCACTGTGAGATAGACTGTAGTGACCATTGGGCAAGGTTTGGTAGGTATATGGCCTGCAACCAACCACAGTTACAGTTAAGGTCAAAATTATTAGCCCCCTTTATGAAATAAAACAAAACCCTTAACTTTTCCATGGAAATGACCCTAACCAAAAGTGTTTATAGTTTAATTCCTTCCAAAAGAACAAAGCCAAAATCTCCACTAAGCTTGATTAAGATATTTTACTGATGCACTGAATTGAAACAAGAAAATACAGAAATGACAAGGCCAAAATTATTAGCCCTCTGATAATTAATAGTCAATAGTGTAACCTTTCTGACTCACAACTGACAACAACCTCTTATGGTAGCTCCTAACTAGGTTGGCACATGTCTCTTGAGGGATCTTAGCCCATTCTTCCATGGCAAATTGTTCCAGCTCATCCAAATTGCGTGGTTTTCGAGCATGGATATTAACCTTGAGCTCCCGCCACAGATTCTCAATAGGATTGAGATCTGGGCTCTGAGAGGGCCACTCCAGGACCTTGATTTTGGTGTCCTTCAAAACGTTTTGGACCAACTTGGATGTATGCTTCGGGTCATTGTCTCACTGGAAGACCCAGCAGCGACCTAAAGCTAGACTGGCAGCAGATTTCTTTACATTATCCTTCAAAATGTCAACATAATCTTCTTTCTTCATGATCCCATGCACCCGAACAAGGTTCCCTGTGCCTGAAGCAGCAAACCAGCCCCACAGCATTATGCTCCCACCACCATGTTTAACTGTAGCAACTGTGTTTTTAGGGTTGAAGGCCTCTCCCTTCCTTCGCCAAACAAATGCAACAGCCATGTGCCCAAACAGCTCAAGTTTTGTCTCATCAGACCAAAGGACAGACTTCCAAAACTCATGTCCATGTTTCAAATGTTCATGGGTAAACTTCAGTCTGGCTTTGATGTGCCGCTGTGTGAGCAATGGAGTTTTTCTTGGACGATGACCTCGAAGCCCACCACGATGAAGAGCTCTCACAACAGTCTTCCTTGAAACATCAAGTCCAGAAGAGGCAGTTCAGCAACAGTCATCTTGGCAGAAATCCAGGGATTGTTGTTGACATCTCTGACTATTTTCCTCTCCAAAGTTTTTGAAATCTCGCACTTTCAACCACGCCCAGGTTTGTTTCTAACAGAATTTGTCTCCTTGTGCTTTGCAATGATGCAACATACAGCTGTTCTAGACACTGAAACGCTTGGAAATGGCAGTATAGCCTTCCCCCTTAAGATGAGCATCCACCATCTTCTTTCTGAATTCTGAACTGATTTCTTTACTTTTTGGCATGATGAAATTACTTCTTACCAAGAATTTAAGAGTAGTTCCTTTCAATCAAGTGTTCAAGTGCCACTAGTCCTGTTCATTGGAGTCCCTTAAGTAATGCTCAAAGCTGATTGATTGCTCAGGTGTGGTTTGAAAGCAAAAAAATCACATGGGGGGCTAATAATTTTGACCACCTCAATTTTCACTACATTTGGTATAAAGCAAACCTGAAGATTTATTTTACATTCCAAAATGTACCAAATAGGTGCCTTAACATTGATGAATGTTTTACTATGTAAAGTTTTATGAATGATTGCAAACATGGGCAGAATTTTAAGGAAATGTGCCATAGTTCCTTGGGGGCTAATAATTTTGACTTTAACTTGTATGTTCTTTTCTAAAATTTACTGCTAGTTTGTTAAATTGGGAAATTTACTTGTAAATGTTTTATTACATCAGTAACTGTGGCTTAGTGGATGAATTGGTCAGGTTTTTTGCCTTGACTGGCATCCTGTCCCAGGGGTTTAGGTTTTTAATCTGGTGGTGCCATTTGCACTGTTGGCTTATTGACACTATAAAGTAGTTATGTCTTATCTCTATGCTGAAGATATAGACTCAGTTGACAAAAGTTTTGGAAGACTTACAGTTATTTTATTGTGACATGGACAAAGTCTTTGAACATTTCCAAAGGGATGCCAATCCACAATGCATCACACAGTTGTGGATCTCCTAATAGTCCATTCCATCCTATCAAAAAGGTGTCTACTGGATTTAGATCTGTTGGCTGTATTGAGCTAAAAGGTTTTAGGATACTTTATTGTCCACAAGGTAAATTCATTTTGCTCAGGTCAGTACATACAGACAATCAGAATCATGTTTATTGGCTATGTAGGTTTGCACATACATGGAATTTGACTCCAGTTTCATGGCTTTCTCAGTGTACTGAACATAGAATAACAACACTACAACACAACAATCTTCAGATACTATATACACAAGGATTGAGACTATATCAAAGATGCTGAAATAAATGTTAGCAGGTTATTTACATACATGCCTGAGGTAGATGGATATGACAGAGCGTACCAGTACATGTACAATGTACAGTATAGTATATACAAAATGGTTGGATTTATTTGACAGTGTTAAGCGTTCATTTGAATGAGAGCCCACGGAAAGAAACTTTTTATATCTGGTTGTTTTGGGGTACAGTGCTCTGTAGCACCTACCAGAGGAGTTGGATCAGGTTGTGACCAGGGTGCGATGGGTCTGCAGTGATGTTGCCTGCCCGTTTCCTGACTCTGGAGGTGTACAAGTCCTGAATGGAGGCCAGGTTGGCACCAATGATTTTTCTCTGCAGACTTAACTGTCCGTTGTAGTCAAGACAATAAGTAAAATAAATAACACAGTAAAAGCAGAAAAGATTAAAAAAAAGCGACGCTTTTCTACTCATTCTGAGAATGTGTGTGCGCCCCATGCGTGTGCGCGCATGGGGGTGTTAGCACAACAGGTCTAGTTCTTCTAGGTGGAGAAGACAAGGGGGCACCAAGGGGGTTGTGTTGTTAAGGAGCCTAATAGTAGAGGGGATGAAACTGGCCCTGCCCCTGTTTGTTTTAAATACAGGGGCAACATATATCCTACCAGAGGTCATGATCTGAAAGCAGGTGCTGAGGTTATGAGTTGAGTCCCTTGTGATCTTATTTGCTTTCTTCACCGCCCTCTGGTCATAGGGCTGCTGGAGGGGTGAGCACTGCCCCCCGCAGAGCTTGATCCCCAAGATGATCACCCTCCACAGAGCCCCTCATACCAAGCCAGAAAATGTGATATTAACTGTACCCGTCTGGGTAATCTCGGCCTCGTGGCATGGGGCATTGTCCTACTTTAAAAATACTCTTGCTGATGGATATGCTGCTCCTGTTAAGGGACACACCTGATTGGTCATGATGATCAGGTATGCTGCAGCATTCAAATATTGCTCCACTCTTAACAAGGTATCAATGCATATCGAGTACAACCAGCCTGGTATATTGACACAGTGGATGATTGATATATATTCTCCTATCAGCATGAAATGGCTGGAACTGAGATTCCTCAATCAAGGAAGTGTTTTTCAATCCTCTGTCATCCATTCCTATTCTCTAGCTTGCCGGCAGCCATACCAACATGCAGCCATTCCATGTACCATGGCTCTGCCAAATGAGAAGCTAAGCAGGTATGGGCTTGGCTAGTACTTGGATGGGAGACCTCCCGGGGAAACAGTTGCTGCTGGAAGAGGTGTCGGTGGGCCAGTAGGGGCAAGTCTTCCCTCTGGTCCTAATAAAATTTAAAAAAACAAAACAAAAACAATTCCCCAGTGCAGTGACGAGGACATTGTGCTGTAGGAGATGTTGTCCTTCAGATGAGACGTTAAACCGAGGTCCTTAACTCACTGTGGTCATTAAAGAGCCCATGGCACTTACCACAATGAGTAGGGAGTCCCCCGGTGTCCTGGCAAAATTTCCAACCTGGCTGCATCTGGTCACCTAGTCATCTGCCCAGTGTAATGATTCCTCCTCCTCCACCTCAAGCTGATGTGTAGTGAGCGTTCTGGTGCAAAATGGCTGCCGTGCATCACCCAAGTGGGTGCTACACATCAGTGGTGGTTGAGGTGAGTTTCCCCCATTCAGTGTGAGGCGCTTTGGGTGTCTGGATAAAGCACTATATAGATGTAATCCATTATTATTATCCCATTGCAACCAGTTTCTTGCTTTGTACTGAAAATTTTTTTTGTCACAGAATGTCAAAGTGCAACATTTCATTGTTGTACATTTTTCTGAGGATCTTTCAGCATTAAGTGTTTGTAGTTGAACTGTCAGCTGACATATGTTGCTCTCTGCAATTTGTGTCATACCCCTTTGACCTATTTCCTCAATGAGCTATTTTTGACCACTTGCAGGCTGTTGGCTGGATGTCCTTTCGATCGTAGACCATTTCAGACACTTACACGGTACATGCATAGAAATCCATGCACAGAAATTCCAACATTTTGGCAACACTCAAACCTGTGCGCTCTCGCACAATACTATGTTCAGAGGCGCATAAACCTTTATTCTCTTTACCCCTGACATGTTAAATCTACTTCTCAGGCCTTAAAATCATTCTTAATACCAGTCAACTCCCATTCGTGGACACTGATGTAATTCAATTTATTGGTTAACTGAACTAGGGATCATAGCTTTCACTTGGATTCACATGGTCAGTCTTTTTAAAGAGAAGCGCAGATGTTCTTAATGTTTTCTACACTCAGTTTGTATAAAGGGAATGGGGATAGCAACTTCCACAGTATTTTCTTAGGGTTAAGAGTGTGTTTAAGTGCATGCAAAGGGTATGTAATGGCAAGAAGCTTGCGTGCGACAGAACAGAACCTTAAAACCTATATTCTAACAGTTATAGGAATCTTATTAGTGGTAGGCTATCAGTAGTTGAACAATAGACTCAAGACACTATGGCCTGTGGATTATGATACCCTCTCCTCCAGGTGCTGGAAGACGTGACAGGTGAGGAGTTTGTCCTGTTGATGCGTGTGGTGTCAAGCCTGCGGATCCTGCAGACAGTCAGTGGGCGACAGCAATTGGTGGAGCTGGTGGTGGAGCAGGCCTTCCTTGAGCAGGCCCTGAACCCTGCCGACCCAGACACTGTGGACCGCCTGCTGCAGTGCACGCGCCAGGCCCTGCCCCTCTTCTCCGTGAGTGGAATCTACACACTTACATTTTTCAGCCATCATCTTCACACACAGAGACTCATTTTTGTGCAGGTTCTCACTCCCACCAAACAATTTACCAGCTTAATCCCCCTGTAAGTATCCCGTTGCTAGTTGAAAGAGTGCTAATTAATGAAATCAACAGTTGGGATGGTAAATTTTGATGGCTTACGTGCACGTTGGCTGTCCATACTATTTTTTTTAGAGCTTAATGATGTACTGTAATAGTCCTCATTTAGTCAGCATTCAGCCCAGATAAAAATGGCTGTTTTTCAGTTCTGCCTTTCGGATTTTGGGTGGCTGGGCTACATATGGTTAATTTTAGACTTGAATCCAAATCTAGCTCTAGTCTGTCTTGATTGCTACCCTTGTATTGGTTAGAGTGCTAATGTAACTTTTCTTTAACTATTTAAATCAATAAAAAGGTTGAATTTCAATTAATAATACTGCACTTCTTTAGGGTACCGTGTTATTGGTAGTTGTGTCTTGTGGTTACACACAATTGCTGAAGGAATATAGAAGATATAGCGAGTGGGCAGACATGGTCCCTCATCTGTGTTAGTTTTTAGTCGGCCATGCAGTGTTGCAAAGTTAGTTTAATACAAACACCCATGAACAATTCTCATCACCATCAGCCAGTCATTCTAACCCTCCCCTTTTTCAGTGAATCCCCTTTGGATTTGAGTTAACTTATATGATGTTTTCTAACACTTTCTAGAAAAATGTCCATTCCACACGCTTTGTGACCTATTTTTGTGACCACGTCCTGCCCAATCTCAGCACCTTGACCAGTCCTGTGGCTGAGCTGGACATTCAGTTAGAGGTTGGTGATCTTAATATACACTGTGTAGTACTCACTGACATCTTTTGGTTCCTCCTCTAGCAATGCCTCATTGCAATGCATGAACAATGTTTATATGTATATTGTCATCTATGACACTTTGCATTGTGGTACAGATGACATAAATCTCAGTAACCTGACATTTTATTGTACCTTGTTTATTAGACAGCTTTGTAATATACACTGGTAACAAAATTATTTCAAACAACCTGTCACAACCTGTTTAAGTGCAAAAATGCTTTTTAGCATTGCAATCAACTTTTTCAAGCATCCCTATTGATGTGTGGCTCTTGAGTCTTGGATTTTTCCCTTTGTTGACTGGTTGAAAATGGTTAATGTGCCTTTTGAATTTTGGGCACCAGAATAACATTTTCTTGGCCTAGATTAAGTCAGGTGTCCTGTGTCAGCATGGAACCCATGAAAGGCCTAATAATGGCAGACTCTAAAAAGGAGACGATGTTCCCATTTGGCAAACAGTTATGATAAACAAAGTCAGTGTGTCTGCCACCTGTAAGCAGAGGTATTGGCCAATAGTATGATGTTAATCGGTCATCAGCTTGAAACATGTAGCACTGTCTCTCATTAGTCCTGCACAGTTCAGTACGCATGAAAGGATTTGCTAAGTGCGTGTGTGTGTGTGTGTGTGTGTGTGTGTGTGTGTGTGTGTGTGTGTGTAGGTGCTGAAGCTGCTGGCTGAAATGAGTCCATACTGTGGAGACATGGATAAGCTGGAGGCCAACCTCAACATGCTGTTTAACAAGCTGCTGGTAAGAATAGATCCGCCTCTCCTGCTGTACACAGGAAAATGCACAATCGCAGTTTTTTCC